>NC_136806.1:9109839-9323266 GCF_951216825.1 Electrona antarctica
CTGAGGACGATTCTACAAATGTCTTCTAAATCCTGACAGTTTTCTGACAAACCCCATGTTTCTATGTTCTCAAACATTTTCATGTCAAGGACCCCCAAAATTATAGGCCTATGTAATTGGCCGCCGACCCCCTTCTGAAAATATGTTGTTCCAGGCACCTCCCAGAAGCAAAGATTTGAGTTAAAAACGTTCGCTCTGAAAGAATATATATTCAAACATTTGCACCACATTTTCAAGACTTTTCAAAAATAGCAGATCTACAAGCTCATAGCGCAGGCGCTATGAGCTTGTAGATCTGCTATTTTTCAGTATAACATAATGCTTAAAACACCAAAAGGGGTTCTTGTTCTGAATGGGTTAACTCTGAGTGTTCGAACCAAATGGACCCTTACGGGTCCATTTGGTTCCATTCGAACACTATCAGAGTTACAGACCTGTTATGGTCATTCAGGGCCATCTATTCATGTGTTTCTAGTCATATTATTGTCCACTCATTTTGTATGTCTGTGGCAAAAATGGAATGTTGACAAAAAATGTCCACCACAACAAGCCAACATGGTGATGACCACGTGTTTCAGAGAGAATTCTGGTGCTGAATCTCGGGCATAAAATCTTTCATTTCATTCAACTTGAGAGCAGTTTCTAACCAGCGGTGAAAAATATTTGATGTAGCTCAAAGCTGTGTGTACATCTCGGAATATAGATACATTTTAATTTGTCAGTACTGTCCTCTGTTTATCCATTTGTAACTCCGACAACAAATGTGGTATAGGCCTATATTTTGTACATTGTCAAGAGTTAACGTAACACTCAGGATGTTACAATGTATAATGTATGTAGTATGGTAGGCCTAATGTATAATGGGTTTATCTATGTGTTATTCTGTTGCACAACAGCAACAGACTTATTTAATCCACACTCTCCAGCCTCATAGTGTTCTACTAAGTCTCACATCCGAGTGGCAGTGCAAACAGTGGCCCGGGGCGGAGCGTTGCATTTTCAGACAGAAGAGCAACTGAAAACTAGCTTAGTCAGCTGGCCTCAGTTGTTTACTGACCTCTGGAACAAGAGGTCATTCTCAAGCTTGTGGGAAGGTTGGATGATTTGCAGAAACCTAACCTAAAAATACCAATTGCTACCCAGTATATATATATCATATATATATCATATATACACAGATATATATAAAAAAAAACACATTCACAGATGGACGGTTAAATTGCTATACGTAGCTTTGACTTTTGGCTGTTTTCTCTCTCCGTTTCCTTGATGGCTCAATGTTGTCATGAACTCACATCTTGGCATTTCCTATCACTCATAATGGTTAACAATTGACCCTAGCAGCAAGCGCCACATCCAGACGCCTGTGGTGTGCCATCTAGTGGCTACTCGGAGAGCTACAGCATAAATGGCCAACCTGCACTGTCTACTCTACACAGTATAACCAATCTGAGAACCCATCGTCAAACAATAAAGGAAAAACAGCACCCTCTTTTCCTTGAAGTCTGTCTTGAGAGACTACAGTATAACTGGCCCACCTGGCGAACCACTTTGAAACCCCCATTAGCAAAGGCAACGTGTTGTGGGCTTGTAGATCGGCTATCATACAATAACGTATAATGAGTGCTTTAGATACTCAAGGGAGCCACACAATGTTGTCTAAAAACATCCTTCTACTGTCAGTAGAGCAACAGATGTTTTATTTTATCAACTGACAGAATATAAATTGATAATTGTCTCTTCTCACCACCAGTCCGGTCTATTCTGAAGAGGCCAAAGATGGAAGGGAGGCAGAGCAACGTGCGCTTTGATCTGGTGACGGTGTTCTACTTCCCACAATGCCAGGGTTTCACTAGCGTACCCAGTCACGGGGGTGCCAGTCTGGGCATGTTGCACAGGCACAGCACTCTCCGCAGGTACACAATGGCAGAGCACGCCCTGGAACAACGGAGTTGGCGCAGAGAGAGACTACGAGAGAGACGGAGAGAGGAGAAGCTTGAGGCTTGGAGACACGAGGTGAGCGCTTGTGAATTCTATTCTGATGTTTACGTTTACGTTTATTTGACATGGAACATCACAACTACATTGGAACATTCAGATGCATTGCTTAAGTGTTTTAGCATACATGCTAATTCTCAACACTGTCTATATGAGGCTTAAAGGTTCTGCAACGGATATTTAATGGTTCAAACAAAATGTTATTTTTTTTATCTATAGTGTTCAGTAACAGGGGTCACCCCATCTCTCCAGCTCTTTATTAAACAGAAAAGTAAATTTCACGTGGGTTACAAATGTCATCCAATCAGATGAGAGTAGCCATTCATCAGCTTCAATTTAATAGTGTTCTACAATGTGTATCCTGACCTGACCTCTAGCCCCGTTACTGAACAAATAATACAAGTAAGACGCGCAAACGCGGGAAGCGAACGCAGCTCGTAAATTGCAATAACAACAATTAGAATAAATTACGTACTTTTTAAGTTTTTTTTTAAGTTAAGTTGTGTGTGTTTTTGTGTGTGATACAGCTGCGCCCTCTGGTGGTGGGCGGGTGGTGTTACAGCGTGACACAGACACACACACAGACGTGATCTGCTGGGTCTCATAGTAAATGCTCACTGCGTTCGCAAATACATCAGACTTATACGTAGGCCTTATCTTAATTATTATTTGCCGTTCATATGTAACGCCAGGATTCGAACTCTGGTCTCCCACGTGAAAGTCCAATATCTTAACCACTAGACCAAAGGGATATCCCCACGGACCGGGGCATATATTAGACTTTTGAGGCCATCAGGCTGAGGCTCTGAGCCACTGCTACAATCACCCCCTTTTGACCCCCTCCCACAGGGAAACCTGATCCGGGTCACAGCACCAATGTAACACCCGGGATTCTAACTCTGGTCTCCCTTAAGAAAGTCCAACTGAGCCACTCTGCTACACATACATACACCATTTAGGGGAGGCTGTAGTCTCTTGAGTTGTCTTAAACCTGATTTATACTCTGCTGCACATTGTGCTGTCTGTGCACAGAAAATAGTCTGCCTTTTAATCAAAACCTCTGATTTCCCCTCCGTTTCCAGTTGATGGCCAATGGTACCATTGACCAGAGAGAATCTGAGCGACTGACTGCAGACCAGGTCCCAGACGGAGACACTGACGTCCACATCACCGACGCCGAGCTGGAGGATGGGAACAGCTTCCTGCACGCACACTGCATGTACTCCTACAAGCAGAGACTGGCACTCCTGCGAGCAGCAGGTGTGAAGCACATTGACAAAGAGGAGAAGAGACAGCTGCATTCCCTGCGTGTCTTCAGGGAGGACTCTGGATGCAATTGCCAGGGTTTCTGTGAGCCAGAGACTTGTGAATGCAGTCTGGCAGGAATCAAGTGCCAGGTAGGATTCTTGCACGCATTATTAACATGATATTTCTTGATAGACGAGGTCAAGGCAAATTGTTTCACTTGTGTAAAAAATAAATTCACACCCTTCTGCTGTTTATGCCTTGCAGATGGACGCATGCCTCCCATGCTGCACTAAAGACGGCTGCGCAAACATTCAGGGACGCGTAGAGTTCAACTCCAGAGGCGCGCACACCCACTACATCGACACCATCATGAGGCTAGAACTAGAGAGGCTACTACAAGATGATACGCCTGACCAACTGGACCACCAGAGCGCGGCTCCAGAAGATCTCCAGTTGGATGTGGACCAGGGACCCCCAGCAGGGGATGCCCCGGAAAAAAGCTGTCCCTTCGGGTTTTCCGCCGAGGACGAAGGGCTTCCTCTCACCATGCCCCCCACCCCTTCCTACCATTTCAGTCCAGAGCGCTCCGTGGTGGAGGAGAACAGCTGTAGCAGCGACATGACCGACTCCTCGTGCTCCTCTCCCCAAAGCGAAGACTCGGATGACGTCGGGGGAAGCCCGGGTCTGGTTGACATGGACGATGGAGCTGCAGGGCTGGCCCACGCCCTCAGCCTCTGTGACAAAGACAATGACAATGACACATATAGGGCCTTGTTTGCAGACTGTCTCGATGGAAATGCCAATCAAGCCACCGATTTCCTTAGTGACAGCTCGCTTGACGATTTCCCCAACACTCCCTCCCCCTCCATAGACTACTCATCGGGCAGTTACATGGACCTTTCCTCGGACTCTGACTTGTTCTTTAACACAGACGACTACACCTCGGGTCCACTGCACAACTCCTTTAAAGGGCATCGTCATCCAGACAACCTCCGCCATCTCCAGCTGCTGAGCCCGTCATCTCCCCCACGGTACCGGTACTACGAGTCCAGCACCTGCCTGGAGTCACTGATCGGCCTGTCCGAACCGAGCCCAGAACAAGATTATCCATCTAGAGATGACAACCAGTTCTGATTCAATGACCAATATTCTGACAGGCGTGACTATTATGAGATGATGATAAATATAGAAGGACACTGCGTCTGTTTGTATATATTATATTTTAGGATATTTCAATGTGTATAGTACGTTTAATGAAATATTTTTGCCCTCGAGATATTTTATATATTGCCGATGAAATCGGATTTCAAAATGGGGGGGATAGACACACTTGGGCTGTGATCTTTTCTAATGTTTTATTTAATGTACTCTATGCCTAACATTATCATTTTAATATAATATACTGGATAACCAGAGTGACAAACATTTTTTATTTATTTATTTACTGACTTAATAATTGTTTAATGAGAAATAGTCGATAATCGACTATGGAGGCACAATGTCATTTACACCATGACATATTGTAGGAGCTGCAATAGCTGGGATTCGAGTAGCTGAGCCTGTAAACCTTTTCATGTCAAGGACCTCCAAATTGACACTAATTATCCCACGGACCCAGGAACCCCCATAAGAGAAGATTTTTACGGCTCTAGCAGTGATTCTCAACCCGTTTCATTTCAAGGACCCCCAGTTTGGCATGCATTAGTCTATACGGACCCCCATCTAATGGTGATATTGTAAAATCATTGTTAATTTAACTCTGAGAGTGTAAAATGGAATTTGTACACTCTCAGAGTTACAGACCCATAAGGGTCCATTTGGTTCCAAACTATCATTTAGCTGGGGACCCCCTGGAACTCCCTCACAGACCCCTGGGGGTCCCCGGACCCCACGTTGGGAACCACTGTTGTAAAGGTTTCAGGTTCAAACATCTGGTATTGAATTGAGAACGCCAGTGATGGAAAAAGTACTCACATGTTTTACTTATAGGTAAAAGTATATCAATACTGCAATGTAGAAATACCCTGTTGCTTACTTGAGTAAAAGTACAAAAGTATTGGTATCAAAATGTACTTTGAAAGTACTCATTGTGCGGAATGTCCCATTTAAAGTTTTCAAATGCATAAAAACCTTTTGAAAATAGCAGATCTACAAGAGATAGATTTGATCGGCTATTTTCAAATGGTCAAAATGTATACAGCTGGGCTGAAGTGGTTAATGTATATTTTGTAATAATAATCAAAATCTACAAAGTAACTAACTAGTAACTAAAGTTTTCAAATAAATGTAGTGGAGTAAAAGTACAATACTGGGTTTGAGGCCCCCGAAAAGGGCTCCTGGGGCCCTTCATTTTGTTAAATTTAGGTTAAAAAAAGATGATAAAAACACGAATATTTTGCGCGCACGCACGCACGCTATGGGGGCCCAAAAACATTAGCGGCCCAGGGGCTCTCATGGGGGTTGGTTAATCCATCCCTGCAGAAACACCAATTCAAATGCATTTCATACTTTACGTCGACATTCTGGTTACATATGGCTTTTGTATAACAACAGAGCTTGCAGTAGGCTATATGTTTCCATTACAAACAATCTATGACCACAAAGAAATATGGAACATGTTTGATATAATTGCCATTCACTGTATGAAGTTATTCTGTGAGGGACTGTGCCACTGATCATGTACTGTGTACACTTTACTTTGACATCTGAATAAAAAGAAGGTTTTATTTAATTTTCAGTGTCTGTGTTTTTAAATCTCACAAGCTTCATCCACCAACAGACAAATGGGTCATAACCCACTCTGTCGGCCTGGCCTATAATTTAGGAAAAAGGTAGGCTATTCATACAATAAAAAATAGAATTTGTCAGCAATGGTTCCCAACCTTTTTGGCCCGTGACCCAAAAAAGTAACTAGGATTTCGCCCAGGACCCAAACTAGTGAATATAGCAGATCTACAAGCTCACAACGTGACGTTTCGCGCCTCAGTGAGCTTGCAGATCGTCGATTTTCACTACCTTTTTGATGTGTGTTATCTGTTTTTTCTTGTATTTCTTTTGATATTTCTTTTGGGGGGGGGGGGGGGGGGGGGGGGGGGAAATCATTGAGTTTTGTTTTTAATTCATTCATGAAAAGTTTTGCTTTTTGGGGGATTCTTTTAATGTTTTGAAATAATTCAAAACAAAAAAATAAAGGGACCATAAAAATGTGTCCGTGACCCACAAATGGGCCCCGAGCCACTGTTTGGGAACCAGTTTAGGCTACTATAACCCAGTGGTTTTCAACCCATTTCACATCAAGGCACATTTATTCGGCATTTGAGCCACTCAGCCAGTGTTGTTTTTGAGTGGTGTAAACCACTCCTACAACTGGCTTTGTTAGTTTACGTGTCTGTCTGTCTCTCTGTGCTCAAAAAATGAGCACGGTTGCTATGGTCACCCAGTTCACACGGGTGTGATTTCATTACGTCAGACATTACGTCAGACCACAGCTGATCAGTCTATATAAGACCTTACACCACTCAGTTCACACGGGTGTGATTTTTATAATAATAATAATAATACATTTTATTTATAAGGCGCCCTAGGGCACTCACGGTCGCCGTACAGGTTAAAAACAGTTAATACAAAAAAACAGTTAAAAACAAAACAAAACTAAGGCACAGCTTGCAGCAGAAGACAACAAAGGTCAGCCATATGCCTGCCTAAACAGGTGGGTTTTGAGGTGAGTTTGGAATATGTTGATAGAGTCCATGTTTCTAATATCATGGGGGAGGGAGTTCCAGAGCTGAGGGGCAGAGCGGCTGAAGGCTCTTGACCCCATGGTGGAGAGACGGGCTGGGAGGGCTTTCAGAGTGATGGAGGAGGCAGACCTAAGAGACCGGGTGGGAATGTTGATGTGGACAAGGTCAGACTGCAGGTATGGGGGGGGGGGCGAGGTTATGAATGGCCTTGAAGCCCAGGCGGTGGCGTAACCGTCTGGGCACCCGACTGGTAATCCAGTCGCAGTGTGCCGCGGGTTCGACTCCCGAGCCCGACACGGCCTTTACTGCATGTCTTCCCCCATCTCTCTCCCGTTTCCTGTCAGCCTACTGTCTGTCCCTTCAAAAAACCAATAAAAGGCGCAAGCCGCAAAAAAATATCTTTAAAAAAAAAAAGAATGGCCTTGAATGTATGGAGAAGGATCTTGAAGTCGATACGGTATTTGATGGGGAGCCAGTGGAGTTGGTGTAAAACAGGGGTGATGTGACTGATGACAGGGGTTCTGGTGACGATACGGGCAGCAGCGTTCTGGACTAGTTGGGAGTTTATGGAGGAGTTTGTGGGGGAGACCAACAAGAAGGGAATTACAGTAGTCCAGGCGGGAGGTGACAAGAGAGTGAACCAGGATTGGCACTGTGGGGAGTTAGAGAGGGGCGGAGGCGGTTGATGTTTCTGAGGTGGAAGTAGGCGGACCGGATGGTGGTGTTGATGTGGGTGTGGAATCATAGGGTACTGTCGAGGACGACACCCAGACTCTTAACCTGAGGGGAGGGGGAAACCGAGGAGTTGTCTATGGTGAGAGTGAAACTGGGTTGCTTGGCGAGTGTGGATTTGGAACCAATGAGGACTACCTTGGTTTAAGTTTGAGGAAATTTGAGGTGAACCAGGACTTCATTTCCTGCAAACAGGAACAAAGGGAGGAGGGTGGGAAGGTGGAAGAGGGATTTGGAGGAGACGTAGAGCTGGGTGTCGTCCGCGTAACAGTGGAAAAGGATATTGTATTTGCGGAAAATCTGTCCAAGTGGGAGGAGATAGATGATAAAAAGAACAGAGCCCTGGGGAACACCGGAGGAGATGAGGGAGGGATGGGAAGTGAAGGATTTGAGCTGAATGAACTGAGGTATGAGTGAAACCAGTCTAGGATGCAAGTCGGTCGAGGAGGGTGGAGTATTTTAGTTTTAGTCATAGTCGGTGGAATGAAACTTCATTTAGTTTTAGTCATATTTTAGTCACCTGGAATGTTTTAGGGTTAGTCTAATTTTAGTCGACTAAATGTCATGCGATTTTAGTCGACTAAATCTACAGTTGATTTAGTCGACTAAAAGGTATTTTGGGGCAGGCCGTGATGGCTGATTTTACACTTGCTGAAAATAGCCGATCTACAAGCTCACAACGCGTCGGATCTACAAGTGAGCTGTTATTTTCAGCATGCAACCAAGTGTAAAATGACTTATACTGGATCTGTCTTCCTAACATAACATTTTAGTCTAATTTTTATTCATTGACGAAATTATCAGTATATTTAGTCTTCGTTTTAGTCATCAAAGCTTAGTTTTATTTAGTTTCCATTTAGTTTTCCTCATTGAAAAAAGGTAGTCGACGAGCATTTTTCGTCATAGTTTTAGTCGACGAAATCAACACTGCACTCATACAGCCACTGAGCCACAGACCACTATTTGATGAGATTTAGCCTTGCAGACGCAAAACTATTAAAGAATGTTTTGCCATTGTTGGATAAGATTCTGTCCACAATTCCATGCATTACAGGCAAATGTAAAAATAACAAATAACAAGTCTTCTACATTCTCTAATTGTGTGTAAATTAAGTAATGCCCAGTGTTTAACAAATGGTTTGATTGATTCATTTGATTGATTCATTTATTAACAGTTTGCAGAATTACAGGCCTACATTTCAAGTACAACTCAATACAAAAACTGTTAACTGTGAGTGACACCAGGCATAAAGCATTACACTTGTTTACCATTTTCAATTGTTCACCATTTTCAATTCATCAAAACATTTAGAGACGCACGAATATATACACAACTATATAGTCAAAACAGGAAAAACAGGTCCCACCTGGAACCCCCCATCAAGGACCACTGGTGGTCCCCGGACCACTGGTTGAAAACCACTTTACTAACCAGAATAACCGCCGATTCGTCGCTCGCCTCGGCTCGCTGACCGCGTTCGTTCGCTCGTCTAATCGCTGGCAGCGACGCTTGACTACTCTAGACTGCTGCAGACCGAAGTACGAGAAGTACAAGATGGCCACGGAATGTCAATAGATCTCTGTGCTTTAGCAGGTTCCGTAGTGTAGTAGGTAAACTAGGCATCTGTCATCATCATATTCATTTGTTTAGGGTTTCCAAACGACATGGGCTTATCTCAGAGTGCCGAGGTGTCGGACGGAGGAACGTATGGCTACCACGTGCACGGGGTAAGGAGAACTGTACACATTATTATATCTGACTGTACATTTTGTTTTGGGACAGGATAGGACAGCATGAGCGTGGATCGTTGAAATGCCTGAGCTGCGGCTCGATCGGCGCTGCCTGCTGCTGCCAAAAATATGATGAGGTGGCACTGATAATTATTAATAAGTGTGTAGGCCTGTACGTGTTGCATACTTGCATTTGTGTAATTTTTGTACCGAAATGCATTTATTTCAATAAATGAGATGGACATTTGTTATAGCCCGCAGGAACCTCGTCGAGACAATTAAAGGGGTGCAGCTTTTTAATAATTTACAAACTGATCGTGCAAATAATACGATCGAGGCTGGCATTTTTTCCCCTTACGTGCATTGCTGAAAGCTATGTTGTTTTCTTGCCGAAAATGAACACTGGATTAAAGAAAACAAACACGTGTAATAAATGGGCGGCTTGTTCTTATGCAATAGCCTATGCAAAAAAAAAAAAAAGTCAAGTACAGTTGAAGCTCGAAGCGTTTTTGGTCACTAGACTAGACTTACACTGTACACATTATGTGTGGAGGAGCTCAGGGCGCTTTCATGTCTTTTTTACACATTATGTGTGGAGGAGCCCAGGGCGCTTTCATGTCTTTTTTATATTATTATTATTTGTTTCACAGGTGCAGGGAAATTCACCTGCCGAAAAGGCAGGATTGGAGCCCTTTTTCGACTTCATCCTATCCATTGACAACCAAAGACTTGTAAGTTCCATCTCATGTGAAGATCTGACAGCTGCTGCAGTACACATGCAGCGTTGTAGATTACAGTAGCCTATAGGCCAGTATAGGCCTACAAAAACATACATGCACCAGTCATAAACTCACATATTGGACAAAACTGTCAAAAGAGGTTTGTCCTAGCATATTGCGTGTAAACGACTTGCTACATTTTAAATGTGCTAAGCTAAAGTGTTTATTTTTATATATTGTTATTTATTTCTTACTTTACATATATTGTTATTTATTTCTTACTTTACCCTCCTATGCCTGTGCAGAATAGGGAGAATGATCAGCTGAAGGACCTTTTAAAAGCCAACATGGAGAAGGGGGTGAAGATGGAGGTGTACAGCACTAAGACCACACATGTCCGAGACCTGGCCGTGGTGCCCAGCAACATGTGGGGGGGACAGGGCCTGCTGGGAGCCAGCGTACGCTTCTGCACTTACCAAGGAGCCAACGAGAATGTCTGGCACGTTCTGGTGAGTTTGTTGGCTCAATAAAGAGCCAGGAAAAATGTGGATTTGGTCAGACCTTCATCTGACTTGTTGACCCTATATCATTGATTAAAAGAAGGAATGCCAGCACTCATTGAATGTCCCTTTTCACATGTTTATTTACCTCTGACGAGCCACCTGTTGGCTTGTCAGATGTAAATAAAAACTAATTGAATGTCCCTTTTCACATGTTTATTTACGTCTGACGAGCCAACTGTTGGCTTGTCAGATGTAAATCGCTTCAATTTACAATTACAATTTAGGCATTTAGCAGACGCCCTTAATCCAGAGCGATTTACATTAAGCAAGCAAGCTCCAATTTACAATTTAGACATTTAGCAGACGCTCTTAATCCAGAGCGATTTACATTAGGCAAGAACAAAAGTATGGGAATACATCACACATATAAAATGCATTTATCAAGAAACATGCGTAAGCTAAGAACGTAACTAGAACATATCTATATAATGACACTATACATATTTATTAACTATACATAAATACTATACTATGCTATACATATGTACTATGATGTGCTATGACAACATACAATGCAATTATTGTGCTGTCTACATGACATTCTATAAGTCTGTTTCAAATGCTATCTAAGTCTAAAAAGTGCTCCGGCAGTCTTTGTGACCCTATCATGTATGTATGCATTATTGACCCTATCATGTATCATTGTGTTGACCACATTCAACCGGATGTCCCTCTTTTAATGTCATTATAGGCAAAATAATAATAATAATAATAATACAAAAAAGATAGTGAAAATAGCACATCTGCAAACTCGACTCAGAAAAACGACTTTTCATAACAATTTTAACATCTAAATTAATCAGGCTTTTGTATGCACACCAGAAAAATAAAAAGATACAAATTTAAATAGTTGGAAAATAAATGGCAGAGTTTTGAAGTTGAATGGGCGTGTCTGAGGGGGCGTGTCTGATCGAAGGAATATTAAATCTAAATATTGAATCGAGCAACTTAAAAAAAGTTTGGGAACCAGAAGTGTTTTAAAGAGAATTACACCTTTAAATGGTTATGTTCTAATAAGGTTTCATGATCTGATATGATATGTTAAGCAATTATTGCTTAATATTGTAATTTGTTTTGTATATTATCTTTAGTTCAAAATGTGTGGATGGGGATACATTCTATTAAGTTTTCCTCAGTTTGAATACAATGTTTAGCTAAAGTAAATTGTGGCCCAGAGCTTGCCAGTGCCAGAGAATCAACTTTTAAACACTTAAGCCCTGTGTACATTGTTTTTGTTTAACACATACTGGGCGGGAACCCCTTTTGGTGTTTTAAGCATTATGTATACAAGCTCATAGCGCGGCACCGAGTGCCGCGCTACGAGCTTGTAGGTCTGCTATTTTAGAAAAATCGTGAAAATGTGGCGCAAATCTTTATATATATAATATAATATAATAATATATCCCTGGAACAACATTTTCAGATGGGGGGGTCGGCGGCCAATTACATATAATTTTTGGGGTCCTTGTCCTTGACATGAAATATTGAGCACCACTGATATAGAAACATAGGGCGGCTGTGGCTCAGGAGGTAGAGCAGGTCGTCCAATGATCCATGGGTCGGCGGTTCGAATCCCGGCTCCTCCTGTCTACATGTCGAAGTGTCCTTGGGCAAGACACTGAACCCCAAATTGCTCCCGATGTGCTGGTTGGTACCTTGCATGGCTTCCGCCGCAATCGGTGTATGAATGTGTGTGTGAATGGGTGAATGTAATGCACAATCTATGTAAAGCGCCTTGGATAAAGGCGCTATATAAATGCACCATTTACCATTTACCAACATAGGTATTTCAGAAAACTGTCAGGATTTAGAAGACATTTTTTTAATTTCGACGTCAGGCCTAACTGGGTTAACATTCCTTTCTTCCTCCCAGGATGTGGATCCCAGTTCACCTGCAACGCTGGCAGGGCTTCGACCACACAGTGACTTCATCGTCGGAGCAGATCAGGTCTTACAAGACGTAAGACAATATTTCATATCATTCATTTTATTCACAGGAAATTAACCTATGTTGATGTGATCGCTGACTTACTGACCTGCCACGTGGGCTTTAGAATGGTCATCATGACGTACTATTAGCATAGTATTTTTCGCTCCTCGCCCCGTTTTTCTCACTTGTACTGGCTTCTCACTTGTACTGTAACATATATATACCCTTATAACCTATAAGGCAAAGTATCGTATGTGCAAAACTACATTGGGGTATTTACAGAATGCAGTAAAGTAAATTCTTTATGCTTCCAGTCGGAAGACTTCTTCTCCCTGATCGAGGTCCATGAAGGGAAGCCCTTGAAGCTGCTGGTGTACAACACAGATACGGATGGTTGTCGAGAAGTGGTGGTCACACCGAATGGAGCGTGGGGTGGAGAGGGCAGGTACCTGTACAGTATGTACAGAATGTACTGCACCACACCTTAATTTGGAAACGCCACAGAAGTTCAGCGTCAAGATAATATCTTGTACAAACAAGATAATATCTTGTACAAACAAGATAATATCTTGTCCGTACAAGATATTAACTTGTACGTACAAGATATAACTTGTACAAACAAGATAATATCTTGTCCGTACAAGATATAACTTGTACATACAAGATATTATCTTGTACGTACGAGATATTATCTTGTACGTACGAGATAATTATTATCTTGTACGTACGAGATAATATCTTGTACGGACGAGATATTATCTTGTACTTACAAGATAAAATATATATTTGAATGCATGGCCATTCAGGGGCTCCGTACAAACGGTATATAATATACACATTTAGATTTTTTGAGTGGTGTAAACCACTCCTACAACTGGCTTTGTTAGTGCAGAAAAAATGAGCATGGTTGCTATGTTCACCCGGGTGTGATTTTTGAGTGGTGTAAACCACTCCTACAACTGGCTTTGTTAGTGCAGAAAAAATGAGCATGGTTGCTATGTTCACCCTGTTCACCCGGGTGTGATTTCTTTACGTCAGACAGGCTATATTACACCACTCAGTTCACACGGGTGTGATTTTTTAAACTGAATCTCGTCTGCAATGGTTAATGTTTCCGTTTAGTTTGGGTTGTGGCATTGGCTACGGCTACTTGCATCGAATCCCAGCTCGTCCAGATGTGCCAAAGCAAGACGCCTCCCCTTCTCATCTTCCCACAGAGAGCACTCCCACAGAGATACCTACCAACGGATACACTGAGGTATGGGGATATATCAGCAAACAAACATTCCCTTGTTTCAAAGGCAGTGGCAGTTAAGAGTGTGGTTTTACTTGTGTTTTGCTGAACAGCCAGAAATGATGCCTTGTTTGCCATTGTTTTATTATTTTAATGTAGGGGGGGGGGTCTGCCTTTATTTTATAATGTACAGTATGCTGACTGTAAATGGGGAGAGAGAGATGGGGAGTGACACACAGCAAAGGCTGCCGGGATTGGGAGCCGAACCCGCGACATGCCACCCGTTTCTAAGGCCATAAATCAGAGCATTGAATGATCTTAGTAGCCGTCTACTGACCTACCAAGATCTCAGTATAGGGCGGCTGCATTCTGTGCGGTAAGACTAAGATCACGGCTTAACCGGCCACGTAGTCGGTTGACAACGTGGCCCGTTAAGACTGATATGAGGTTAGGGGATTTAAGTGGTCGGTTAAGTGGTCGCAGAATGCAGCCTACAGCCTAAAAGTTCTCAGTCCTGGGGACTGATTTCAGTCCTGAGGATTTCATAGGGGTCATTTAATGAGATCAGTGCAGATTTGCAAAAAATAATTTTCAGTCTTGGGATTTATTTTAGCTTTAAGCCCTGAGCCTACTGAATTTCTCCAAAACGTCACAATATAACGTTTCGTGCTGGAGACTGTTGCGGTAGGTCAGTAGACGAGTCTACTGCAGCATTCAATGCCAACGTGATTTTGTCCATTTCAATGCATTGATGGCATTCAAATTTGATGTCTGGGGACTGCAGATGGAAATTAGCATGTTTTGCTAAATCTGGTATATTTACACTGCATTTTTAATGTAATGTTCATCAATATACACTGTCCCGACTAAAAAAAAAAAAAAAAAAAAAGTCAGGGGCAAGATTCAGCAAGGTCAGAAAAATAGCCGTTGCGATGCAATAGATCCTTATTATATAAATCCTTGATTCTTTTTTTTGACACCCTAAAACTAAAATGTTTTTCCAATTCTAGTTTCAAGTCATTTTATTCTGGGGTTGTGTTGTTCCCACCAGGCACCTCTGATGGCTGCATCGAGCCAGAGTTACGATTTGTTAGACCTGGAAGTGGAAGACATCGCCCTCCAGGATGATCCACTACCACCGCCCCTCCAGAGGGTCATGGACCCTGGTGAGTCCCTGATCAACAGAGTTTCCATGCCCATTCTGGCCTGTCTGTCTTTCCATCCTCCCCAAAGGACCATAATGGAATTGAGCTCTTAGGGGAGTCTGAGTAAATAAGTAGGTCGGAGTGGTTCATTGTCGGTCTCATCCAAGCAACGAGGATGCCTTTTATAATGCGCTAGACCCCTGGGAGATGTATTGGGAGACTCTTAGGACGAGGACACTATTTATACTTTGTCTAGTCGAAAATAGCCGATCACATGAGCTTGTAGAGCAGCTATTTGTACTTTTTACTTTAGTAGTTTAATTGTTATGCCTATACTGTAATTCTGTTCTTTTATTAAAGTATACATTTTTTAATACATGACTTTTACTTGTAGCATAGTATTTTATATTGTGGTATTGATACTTGTACTGTACTTATGTAACACATTTGAGTACGGTACTTCTTCCACCATTGCCCTTACCATGCATTTGATGCTCCAGGTTTCTCCGAGTCAGAGGTGGCCATGATGAGCGTTGACCCTTCAGACTTGGCGGACAGGCTGGACCTGTCCGTTTCATCCTTCGACATGACCAACACCTCCCTGGCCGTGAACGTAGACAGCGACATCTCGGGCATCGGTAAGTTACCACAGCTGTGTACTACGTAGGTAGGTGCCTGACTGCCTGTACATGTTTACAGGTACAAGAGTGAGTGAAATTGTGTTCCATACAAGCTCCAACAGTTACGAACTAAAGTATAGAGAAATAAACAAAGGAAAAGGTTTGATAAACGGAAAACAGTCTCAAATATACATACGCATCTCTTGTGCAAGTAAGAGACATCACATAGCGTAGCAACAGATATCATGAAAGCAATGTTGTAGATGTCGTAAAAAATGTGGTGTTGATACAATACTCATGACAACTTAATGCAAATCTTCCCCATTTGCTGTTGTGCAGAGGCGCTGGAGGACAGTGAATCTCCCATGCCTTCAGTGGACAGCCAGTCTTTGACCGAGCCACAGGAGCCACGCTTCCAGACGGCCATGGAGGACGTCTCTGCGCTCGCCCCTGTCGCCACATCCCCTGACTCACCCGTACCAGCTGTCGATTCGTCTCAGCAGCTCACAGAGGACACAGCCCTGCCCGCCGAGTCTGCCGGCTTCCCTGCGGACTCCAGTGAAGTCCCGTGTCCCTCTATGGACGCAGTATCCCTAGACCCCCCTTCCTCGTCTCCTGTAGACCTCCTCCCCACGCAGGCTGTCGAAGACTCCTCCTTAGCGGGAGAAGCTCTAATTCAGGCCGTTGCAGATCCTGATGTTGTGAGCTCAGCAGAGGAGTTTGTTGTTGTTGTGAGCCCTGAAGAGCCGAGTGTTGTTGTGAGCTCAGATGTAGTTGTGAGCTCAGCCTCAGAAGATGTTGTTGTGAGCCCTGAAGAGCCGAGTGTTGTTGTGAGCTCAGATGTAGTTGTGAGCTCAGCCTCAGAAGATGTCGTTGTGAGCCCTGAAGAGCCGAGTGTTGTTGTGAGCTCAGATGTAGTTGTGAGCCCTGAAGAGCCGAGTGTTGTTGTGAGCTCAGATGCTGTTGTGAGCTCAGCCTCAGAAGATGTTGTTGTGAGCCCTGAAGAGCCGAGTGTTGTTGTGAGCTCAGCCTCAGAAGATGTCGTTGTGAGCCCTGAAGAGCCGAGTGTTGTTGTGAGCTCAGATGCTGTTGTGAGCTCAGCCTCAGAAGATGTTGTTGTGAGCCCTGAAGAGCCGAGTGTTGTTGTGAGCTCAGATGTTGTGAGCTCAGCCTCAGAAGATGTCGTTGTGAGCCCTGAAGAGCCGAGTGTTGTTGTGAGCTCAGCCTCAGAAGATGTTGTTGTGAGCCCTGAAGAGCCGAGTGTTGTTGTGAGCTCAGATGTTGTTGTGAGCTCAGCCTCAGAAGATGTCGTTGTGAGCCCTGAAGAGCCGAGTGTTGTTGTGAGCTCAGATGATGCTGTTGTGAGTTCTGAAGTTGTTGTGAACTCTGCAGTTGTTGTGAGCTCAGAAGAGCCAACTGTGGTTGTGAGCTCAGAAGAGCCAACTGTGGTTGTGAGCTCAGAAGAGCCAACTGTGGTTGTGAGCTCAGAAGAGGCTGTTGTGAGCTCATTAGATGTTGTGAGCTCTGAAGTTGTTGTGAGCTCTGAAGATGCTGTTGTGAGCTCAGAAGATGTTGTGAACTCTGCAGTTGTTGTGATCTCAGAAGAGCCAACTGTGGTTGTGAGCTCAGAAGAGCCAACTGTGGTTGTGAGCTCAGAAGAGCCAACTGTGGTTGTGAGCTCAGAAGATGTGAGCTCTGAAGAACCGAGTGTTGTTGTGAGCTCCGATGTTGTTGTGAGCTCACTAGAGCCGACTGTGGTTGTGAGCTCAGAAGATGTTGTTGTGAGCTCTGAAGAGCCGAATGTTGTTGTGAGCTCAGAAGAGCCGAGTGTTGTTGTGAGCTCAGATGTTGTTGTGAGCTCAGAAGAGCCAACGGTGGTTGTGAGCTCAGATGTTGTGAGCTCTGAAGAGCTGAGTGTTGTTGTGAGCTCAGATGTTGTTGTGAACTCAGATGATGTTGTGAGCTCTGCAGTTGTTGTGAACTCAGAAGATGTTGTGAGCTCTGCAGTTGTGAGCTTAGATGTTGTGAGCTCTGCAGTTGTTGTGAACTCAGAAGATGTTGTGAGCTCTGCAGTTGTTGTGAACTCAGAAGATGTTGTGAGCTCTGCAGTTGTTGTGAGCTTAGAAGATGTTGTGAGCTCTGCAGTTGTTGTGAGTTTAGCAGAGCTGAGTATTGCTGTGAGCTCAGAAGATGTTGTGAGATTAGCAGAGCTGAGTGTTGCTGTGAAGTCAGAATAGCAGCCTGCGGATCCTGAACCAGTGCTGGCTGCAGATCAGTCTCTCCATGAGGGAGGGGGACCCAGCCAGGTGACTGCAGTGCAGAGTGACCCCAACATTGAATAAGCATGTGCCAGGGGTGGGGGGTGGGTTGGGGGGGGGTGAAGAAAGTAGAAACATCTACTGTGATTTTGACAATCATGTAGGGCTTTTGTAGGGTTCTTTTTTTTTTTAGGGAAACTAAGGGTTTGACAATAGGCGACACACAGGATAGACCAAGGGAAAAGCTGCAATGTCCCATTTGGTACCAAGGTCAGTTTTTATACGTCTTAGATAATTCTATAGCTCCTGGGAAAATTGAATTAGTAGAAATACTAAGCGCCAATATCTCTACTCTTCTTTTTTTTTAATTATTATAATGACAAAAATGACCGATACTTGAGATCGGTAAGCCAAAAGGCAATGTCTTGAGGGGGTTGTGTGTAAAATTAGTTTATATGGATATTAACTAGATATTGTTCTAGTTCTGATACATCAGTGGAATTACTTGAATATTTCCAAAGAAATACATCTGTCAACACTAGCAATATTGCGTAATGGAAACATTAATAATATACCTTCCTTCACTACTTCAAAGCACAGTTGCACCTTTAATCTCCATATCACACGTTTGCAAAGTTTAGAACTTGGGGCAAATGACATTGTTGCTTAGTTAGTCATTCACAACAAAGACTAATAGACTATGGGTACATCTTAAAGGGCCTTGCAAACGTGAAGCGAGGAACGCAGGCGTTGTTGCCTGGATCAACACGGGTCTCCTCCAGGTCTGTTGAAGAGGGGCGCAACAACGCATGTGTAAAAAAAAAAAAAAAAGCTAAACAAAATCCAGGGCTGGTGAGTCGCGGGCGTGTGCACGTAACGAGCATGTGAGCAACAAATTCACGGGACCAGCGCTCACGTAAATACGCTTGCTTGTCGCACCGCGACTTCTCCGAGCAAAAGCGCAGATCTCATTGAAAATGAACTATAGGTGCGTTTTATCGCCCCGTTTGCAAGGCCCTTAAGCCTGATTTATACAAGCTCACATCGTGATCCCTTGTGAACTTGTAGATCGGCTATAAATCAAACATTATGGTGCAATTTTAAATCCACTGATGTTATGTTATATATATATATATATATTATCCTAATTTGGACGTACCAAGTTTAGGTTTTTATTTATCTTATGTAGCTTTATAGGACATGAGGCATTCTTTTAGATGTTGTCCCACGCATGCTTCTGATGCGTTTATAATTGAAACAGGAATACACTTATCGTTTTGGGTCAGTTTTTTGGGTCAGTCGTTTTGGGTCAGTTAGTACTTAACGGTAATCATGTGTTCGTCTCAGGCTGGTCAGTTAGTACTTACCAGTAATCATGTGTTCGTCTCAGGCTGGTCAGTTAGTACTTACCAGTAATCATGTGTTCGTCTCAGGCTGGTCAGTTAGTACTTACCAGTAATCATGTTTGTCTCAGGCTGGTCAGTTAGTACTTACCAGTAATCATGTTTGTCTCAGGCTGGTCAGTTAGTACTTACCAGTAATCATGTGTTCGTCTCAGGCTGGTCAGTTAGTACTTACCAGTAATCATGTGTTTGTCTCAGGCTCATTATGTTTGTCTGATTTCATTGATTTATTCAGCCATAAAGACACCTTTTAAAAGGAAAGGAGTAGAGGCCATCATTACTGTTGATATATACACTCGTCTTTTACCCGTTTATTTTATCTATGCAAAGGTTTAGTAATGTTAGCGAGTACATTTTGGTGACAGGCGTTATGGTAATATTGGACAAAGATGTGACCTTTCATTATGTTGGTAGTTACAGGTATCAGTTGCACTGTCTTTATACGTATGGGTTTCACTTTTTGGGGAACATTCTGTTTATCACATTTTCTGGTGGGCAAAAAAAAGTATTTTTGCAGATATTTTATCAATGAATGTTTTATTAGGAATGAGTGCAGACAAAGAATCTGTTGATGAATGTGGAATGGATGAACTTTCTCTTTTGATGCTAAATCAATCACATTTCACTGGAACAAAAAAGAAAAAAAAAAAAAAAACTTTGTCCCTTGTTTACCTTATGTCAGACTCAACTATATACATGTTACATTTCAGGAAAAGAAACACCCATTTATAATTACAATAAATCTCATTGTTAAACCATTCAAATTTATTTCTTTGTTGAATGCCTAAAATATACATCATTCACAAGTTATTACAACAAGGGTATACAGTACATATTGCAGGTAATGTGAACGGTCTAAATTATGGTATAACAACCCATTTTGGCCAATTCGGGCTCACTTGACGCGTGCCACTACAACATAAGCACATTCTCTGTGGGAAGGGTATTACTCCATAAAATGTACAAGGGAACAGGTTCGCCGTTTACACTTGGTGGCGTAACCAAGCGTAAGAAATAGGCATCACTACTTCACTGTGAGGTACAATTCACCTCCTCCAGTGGATGAAGATCCATTTATGGTTTCAAGATTCCCCTTCAAGTTCTATTTAAATGAATTTCTATTTGATCTAAATGGAATATCATACATAAGGTACAGCCCTCATTATGTCAGCAGTCAGTCAACCGCTGACGAACCAGAGTACGGAGCAAGTTAAGCACGTTATGCCTGATTTATACTAGTTTTTAATTATGCACCGAAAATAGAAATACCTCTACATAATCTACAAGCTCACAATGTGATGTGCTGTGACGCGTCGTGAGCTTGTACAGTTGGAGGCCATCGATATTGTCCTTTTCTTTTTGCTGAGGTTTGCGTGATCTGCGCAAAAGGACAGTTAACCCATTTTGGGCGGGAACCCCTTTTTGTGTTTTAAACATTATGTTATAATTTAGCTATTGAAAAATAGCAGATCTACAAGCTCATAGCGCGCCACCGAGTGGCGCGCTACGAGCTTGTAGGTCTGCTATTTTTGAAAAATCGTGAAAATATTTATTTTAGAAAACTGGAGGATTTAGAAGGATCTTTTTTAAATTTTGAGGTCAGGCCTAAATGGGTCAAATGATAAGGGACAATATCGGTGGCACCCAACTGTAGATCTGCTATGTTCAATGTGAGACACCAGCAGACAAGCAAGTATAAATCAGGCGTTTGTTTTTAAAGATATATATACTTTACTGATTGCTAAGATGATTCAGAACAGCTACTTAACATTCTTAATAGTAAAACTGCTAATTCTTGAGTTGTGGTGAAGAAGAAGAATAACGGATGCCATTTTAACATCCAGGAGGGAAGGAAGGGGATAGGAAAAATAAATGTTACGTTTTGATTTCTTAAACTGTACAACAAAATAAAAGTGAGAAGAAAAAATATATATCACAGAAATCAAAATAATGTTGTACATATATTTACAAAACACAAAATGAACATTCTGTCGACTGATTAACAGCACGGATAAAATGAGAACGCTCAGACGCTCAGGGCAATTGCTTGTCGATTAAAGTTTAAGCTCTGCAATAATTAAATCTACGCCAAGGTAAGCTCAAGCTAAGATGGATGACACCAAAGGAGAGGACAGATGAGATCGATTGCTTTGAGAGTTAGTGAAAAACACCCATAGACCAAAGTGTTCTCTGGTCTAACTGGTGATGGGTGGTGTAGCCGGTGGAGTGTTGGTTGAACGAGGATAGTTTCTGGAATGCATTAGAACTAGGGCTGCACGATATTGGGAAAAATAAACCTCACATTGTGATATTTTGTCCCCCTGTTGATGTATAGAGTATGCGCGTGAGATCATCATCACACCCACTGAGTGGCAAAAAAACCCAAAACACTACTGTCTGGCCTTGACAGCCCATACATCTGATTTAATTAAACAATGTTAACTCACTTTATGCAAGCGCATACCCAAAGGGTGGGGTGGCTGAAAACTACTTTTTTACTCTGAAGACATTTGTTTTTCTTTAACTTTGATCCGATACAATTGATTTCAATGCACCAAGCAATAGTCGTGTGACAAATCTTCTGAAGTGACGTGGAGGTGGAAATTAGGTAGGTAATACACTAGTGGAATTACCAAAAAAGACACCATTGCCTTTATACCGGTGCCTACTGATTAAGCAAAAATATAGTATTTGTTTGCATTAGTAATTATATCCATCAATCCAGGCTCAATTAAATGATCCAACGTCATGAAATAAGGCTGGAGATCAGAGAAGGCTATGTCCCTGTACTCTAAAAGTGCAGTAAACTAATGAAGCTTAATTAAACTGGGTCATTAACATCAGTCACAAAGTCTATTACTTGTAGGTACTTTAACAGTGTTATTCCACAAAACCTCAGCAAATATAGCAGCAAAGTAGTACTAGTTGTTCTGCAGCTTTTTGTCAAGCAACCTCCCCCAAAAGACTTGTCTTGCAACGACTCATCGATCGAAGACACACTGAACAAATGCACGCATTCAGAATGCTATAATAGGCTAAATAAAAGCAAAACCAACTACTACGTACATTTTCTTAAACTGGCAATAAGAGTAGTATTAGTCCCGAAAGGAAAAAATACTTCATTGGCCTAGGACCTTTGAGCGACTGTTCCCATAGATTTAACTTTTCATTGTTGTCATGTGAAAAGTTCTTAAGGAGAATGTTTAGTTGTCAAGTTTGAGCAAAAGCGTGGCGTGAGTCTTTTCTTGCCCACTGTGCTCAGCGGCCTGCATTGACTGAGCCAGCAGCGAGTCTCAGTGTGCCCAGAGCAGGCACACACGTGGTGCATGCACACACACACACACAAACGTTCTTGCTCTCCATCTCTCTCTCTTCCTCTGAACAATGTAGTTGCCTACTAATTAAATATTCTTGATTGTGCTTCTCAAGCAGTAAAAACAAGTAGCATTCCATGTTTGTGTTAATTTGCCTTGATTGATTAAACAAATAGATCAAAAAAATTGCACCCCTTGCAATGTGACTATAGCACAGGTGCACATGGCGACGTGTAATGATAAGTAAAATATTGTGCAGCCCTAATTAGAACAAAATGGTAGTGTACTACATCAATGTGCATATACACACACACTCCTTTGGAGACACAAAATCTATACTGGCAATATCAAAACAGAAAAGCCAATTGGGAGGAAGCAGAGAAAAGCAAACAGGCGAAGATGTTGGGGGGGGAGGTGCGGAGAGGTGGAGGAAGGAAAAATAAAATAAAAATCCATGAGTGTGCTAGATAAAACATTTATTTAATTCCTTCAATTATGCAAGAGAATAAGAAAAGAACAACCTAATCATCCAAGCGTGCCGGGCTGCTGCTGCTCCGGCCCAGAGTTCCCTATGACACCATGAGCTACGTCCTCAAATGGCCACCGCTCTCCCAGTGGGTCGTCATTCATACGCCCACTCTCTGCTGTTGACCACACAATGGGGTTGACGGTACTATTATGTCGAGAGGTGGGTGGTGGTGATTGGCAAATGACGAGAGTTATTTGTAAAAGTCACATTGGTGGGGAGTTAAAGGGGGGTTTCACGTTGACTTCTGCCTATAATGAAGTGTCAAGTCCCCTCCGCTCTTCCAGATAAAGTGTTTAACTGTTCGCAGGTCCATGTTGGGGTCTAGAACCTGAGAAATAAAACAGGGGAAACAAGTCTTGGTAAAATGAAGGAAGCTTATTTACCTTTACGTAGTTAGTTAGTTAGTTACCTTGTCATGATGTAACTCCAAATATTGGTGAGATATCTTCAGTCAGTAGTTTTTATAACAACAAAAATAGTCTCCCCATTGCATAGGGAAACAGGTCTCTGTCACATGAAATGATCGCCAAAGCCAATGTTTCACATCATAAAACCTCACATTTTATGATCAATAAAATCTTTTTTTAATTTAAAAGATTTATATTACGGGTTATATCAATCAGCTCACAAGACTGCTCATGCCTCCTGGCGTGATCACAGAAGCATTATTTATATGCTCACCGACAATTTATTGGCTGGGATTTAACTCATTCTGTGGGAACCCCTTTTGGTGTTTTAAGCATTATGTTATAGCCAACTTTAGCTATTGAAAAATAGGAAGGAAGTGAGCCCAGTGTCCATGACATCATGGAGCCCATGGAAAATGGCAGATGAAAAATAGCAGATCTGCTATTTTTGAAAAATCGTGAAAATGTGGCGCAAATCTTTGAATATATATTATTTCAGAGCGAAAGTTTTTAACTCAAATCTTTGCTTCTGGGGGGTCCCTGGAACAACATATTTTCAGATGGGGTCGGCGGCCAATTACATAAATTTTTTGGAGTCCTTGACATGAAATTGTTTGAGAATGACTGACATGGAAACATAGATTTTTTCAGAAAACTGTCACACCCGCCACCTTCATTCCTACCAGATAACACTTGATCTCTTCTCAAGCAACAAGAAGGGAATGTTGGTGGTGTTGCTCGCTGTCATATACCCTTGGTTAGTTTCGTAAAGTTAACGTTGGACGAATCATCTTCGTGTTCAAAAAAAGAGTGAGACTTTTAGATGATACATTTCTAATCAACGAACAGAGCTGAGCAACTATTGAAGATATCTCGCCAATATTTAGAGTTACATCAGGACTACGCAACCTGTTTGTATGCCACTGCAGTCTGTGGTGCGTTGTTCTAGTAAACAGTTAACATTAAGAAAGAAAGAGGGACGGACGCACACACTGATGGCTGTGGTCTGTAAAGACATAAAATGGACGATAAAAACTAGTAAACAAGTAACTTCCTACTATTACTACAAAATATCTACCAAGAGTAATTTTGCTTTAACAAAATGGGTAGCATTTGGGAGCCACATGATAGAGAAGCAACAATTCCAGTATGACGAGAGTCCGGTTTTGGATTCCGTCTTGGATGCTAGAGTAATAGCATCAATGCTAGCGAGTTAAAGTGAGGCCAATCCTTGCTCTAGGAAACGCCAATGTTACAATCACGATCACCAGATAATCAGAAAGGACGTCCAAACGTCGCCGATCTGTTCAAAACCACGGACAGCGACGTAGTTTGTTGTTTTTAGCCTTGCCAGTGGCTACGAGTTGGACGAAAAGATGGATGTACCAAACAAACTATTCTAAGAAGTAGTTTGGATTCATACGCCGCATCAAGGCTTTTATTGGGTAGGCCTTCAAATTATGATGCCCTTGATGATTGATCACAGGGACTTTTGGGTACTTCTGATTCCCGTTTGTGGTTTCCTGCCCGACGACTACAACAGGGCATAAGTTACCACCCGCTCCCGACCGGATCACAAACCCGAAAATGGTACGCCTCCCAGGCTAGGACATACTGTACTGCAGTGGTTCCCAAAGTGGGGTCCAGGGACCCCCAGGGGTCCTTGAGGGAGTTCCAGGGGGTACCCAGCTAAATGATAGTTTGGAATCAAATGGACCCTTATGGGTCTGTAACTCTGAGAGTGTTTCTCTCAGTTAAATTAACATTGATTTTACAATATAAATTGGGGTCCCAGAGATAGAAATGCCATTAAATGGGGGTCTGTAGACTAATGCATGTCAAACTGGGTGTCCTTCCCTGAAGAAGGCAACTTGTTGCCGAAACGTTGGAAAAATAAAGATTCTGATGGCATCGTGACTACGAGCTGTGCGGCCTCTCTCCTTTCTCAAACTGGGTGTCCTTGAAATTAAACTGGTTGAGAATCACTGCTAGAGCCGTACAAATCTTCTCTTATGGGGGTCCCTGGCATGTCTTTTCAAATGTGGGTCCGCGGGGCGAATTAGTGTCAATTTGGGGGTCCTTGACACGAAAACGTTTGGGAACCACTGCTGTACTGTCTGGACAGTGACGGAATTCATTAAGGCTGAAGAGGCTCAAGCCAGGAAAGTGTTTGCCATTCTCACCTGGTCCTAAAGTGACACCTGGTCTAAAGTGTTTGACATTCTCACCTGGTCCTAAAGTGACACCTGGTCTAAAGTGTTTGACATTCTCACCTGGTCCTGACACATCAGCTCGATCTTCTCCTCAGCCAGAATGGCCATGTCTTCCTCCTTCTCCGCCTCTCCGGGTTTGTCGTTGGCCGAGGAGCTGGTGGTTTGCGACTCGTTGTCCAGGTTGATGATCTTCTCATACACGTGTTCCATGACTTTCCTCACCTGCAGCATGTCACTGGCCGACAGACGGTCCCTTGTGGATTTGACAATAAGATTTATCATTATTCAAAAAAAGATTTTTTTTTAATTTCCTTTTCCTATAATTTTTATACGATACACGATTTTGTAACCCATTTTTCACCCCTGTGTCAATTATCTAATGTGATCCTGGGCTCTACACACCCTCCGCCAACCTAGTCCCCATATATGGGGGACATGGGGAGAGCAACGGACTTGAACTCATGCTTCCTTCATGCCCGAGTGTCTAGCCTCGGTCCCAGGCTTACTTTTCTGCGAAAAGAGCCTGGTCACAACGTAAGGCAAAGAAGCTATCGGCGGACGTATCCTCCGGAACATCCATCAGATGTATTCCCCCCGGATACGATATTTTCCCGACCAATCACAACACTTGTTTCATTCGCGGAGAATGTGAACTGATTTGTAAAGCATCAACGTAATTTCCTTGTTTCGGTGGGGACTAGTAAACACAGCCGCACCGCGTGACGTAGTTATCTTACACGCAACACTTCCGCCACTTCCGCTGATAGTCTTTTCAGCATAGGTCTTGCCCAGGGTGCCGAGTGTCCAAGTTGTTCCTTTACACCTGACAGGGGGGAGTTTCCCTGGTTGGACGTAGCGCGTGGAAGGAACACGTTATTCCAACCAGTTTCTTTCCCCTCCATCAGGTGCCCCGGCTGGCCAGGGGGAGGCAGCAAAAATATGAATATGAATATTCCACTGCTTCTCCAGACTTGGGGTTTGTGAACAAAAGAAAATAAGTCCAAGGACGGTAGGAAAAATGGACGGTTAAAAGGCCTGTATACACATGGTTATATAAACCAATTAAACAGGTTTTAACACAGAACCGGACAGGCTGGTTCTTGGTCGAAACATGATCCATTTAGAACCATAACTTCACCCCTGCAATCCTTGGATCATCTTTCCACGATCGATTTATTTACCATTTTCTAAACTTTTCAAAATCCAGCTGGATAATCCTACATACATTCAATTTTCCAACACTATGCAGCAATCCCATTTGCAGAACAGCTCTGCGGATAGCGCTGGCCACTGGATGGAACACATGAGAGACCATCCTCAGTGCCCATGTGTGGCCACGCAGTATGTGATTCTACACGAGCCAGAGGGTCTGAACAATTCACCCTTTGTCAAGTCCCGCCCGTGGTTGTGCCCCTCTTCGCACACATTGGTTGCAGTTTCGTGGTTGGACAAAAATCCTCTCTCTCTCCATCCACTACCATTGAAATAACATGTTTTTCAGTTGCTTCGTATTGATATTCTGTGCATTCAATTCTTATTTTAAAACTTGGTGTCAGTAAAAAAGGAACATCACAGGTGCAGCATGGTGACTGGGCATAACATGTTTGTTTTAGTTTTAGCTAATTCAACATAAACAAGGCGGAACCAGGGCGGAACAAGGCAGAAAGAGCCTGCTGGTTTAGTCAATCAGAAGGCTGACAAATGGTGAATTACAAGCTTCACAAGCTTCCAATACATATAGGACAGCAACTCACTTCTTCAGAGTTTTCGCACCAGAGGAAGAATGTGGCTGGAGGTAGAACGGGATTTTGTTGAACTTGGGCATGTTTTTCTGCAAGAGACAATTTACAAATGAATTAGTGTGATAATGGGACTTTAGTAGAGCTCAAGGTGCAGGGGGGGGCATGTGCACAAATACTTACATCTACAGTTATGTCAATGACCCACTGTGGAACCGTCTCATTCAACAACATGGACTCAGTCTCTCCACCTGAATCCCTGCATAGCAGCCTAGAATGCAAACATGATGTGAAGAAGAATCCATTGTAAAATCAGTCAACCATCATAAAACAAAGTATGCATGCACCCCTGTGCCCACAGTCTATGAATTCTGGTGCCCCGATGATTCGACATTATATGACGCGGAGGAGAGGACACGCCGCCAGCGCCCACAGCGTCCCGAGCGGGAATCGAACCCAGGACCTTCTAGCTGTGAGGCGACAGCACTAACAACTGTGCCACTGTGCCCCCACGTTTTATGTCATCTTGAGTCTTGACTATTGCTCTATCTACGGTGTGGTCATCTGTTGCCAGTGGTGACCTCAGGAGGCTCCAGGTTGTCCAGAACAGGGCAGCACGGTTGGTCCTGGGCTGCTCACTGAGGTCTAATGTGAGCCACATGCATGGCAGCCTCTCCTGGCTTACAGTGGAGGATAGGTCGTCTCTTTAATACTGTTCAAGTCAGTAATAAGCGGCAAAACTCCCGTTTTATACATAGACAAATTGTTTATTATCTGTCCCCAAAACCAATGCTTTAAAGAGATCTTTTAAGTATAGATTGTTGACTCTTTGGAATAACCTGCCTCAAAACCTGTGCTGCATTTACATTAAATTAACTTTGAAAAATAATCTAAATGGTTAAATGGTAAATGGTGCATTTATATAGCGCCTTTATCCAAGGTGCTTTACAGAGATTGTGCATTACATTCACCAATTCACACACACATTCATACACCGATGGCAGCGGAAACCATGCAAGGCACCAACCAGCACATCGGGAGCAATTAGGGGTTCAGTGTCTTGCTCAAGGACACTTCGACAGTAACTCTGGGGGAGCCCGCAGGGTTCGAACTGGCAACCTTGCGGTTACCATCCAGGCACTCTACCCCTGAGCCACCGCCGCCTCTAAAATTGCATTTGACACTGTGAAGTGTTTTTTGTATTTTAGTTTACTGTGCTTTTTAAATTCAGCTATTTGTATTTGTTAGTTTGAGTTTCCTATCTGTGTGTTTGAGTACTGACATTTAATCATTTTGTATTTGTATGTTTTTGAGTGGTGCAACCACTCCAAGGAACAGCTTTGTCCCTATGGGACTATGTTACTATGTTTAGAGTATGGGACTATGTTACTATGTTTAGAGTATGGGACTATGTTACTATGTTTAGAGTACCAATAGGGGGTGCTGTTGCACCACTCGCTTCAGACTGGTCTGATTTTTCTTTAACGTGGACACCAGCAAGACTAACTAAGCTAATGAGGATCATTAATAAAACCAAATAAAATCAAGATTACAATCAGATACCAGGCAGTAATACAAAGACATGCTACCTAAATAGGGTCCTGCCGCCTGCTTCACCAAAGATGACCGGGGTGTGTGGTGGCACTTGGAAATACCCGTTTCCTTTCTGGACCCTGTTCTCCGGCTCACCGTTCACTAAAATAGAAAAAAAAGACATGTATTCATTACAAGAAAAATAAACACTATAAAATGTAAACACCTGGCCCTAATGGCAGCAGCGTCTCACGTAGCCAGACAACTAGAATCTCAGAAAGAAAATATATTTTATATATATCTTTACATATTCTTGTTTTAGTTCCATTTCTGCTAAGCAGCAAGCTATATATGCTTAGATGATTTTGATTCATCCCATTTAGGACTAGCCCGATTCTAAAAACGCCTTCTAAATAGTTTTCTAAAAATGTTCAAAAAATAATTCAAATTTTTCAAAAATGATATGCTGCTAATATTACTATAGCAACAAGAACCCCAAAAGGGGTTCCCGTCCTGAAGGGGTAAAACACCAAAAGGGTTCTCGTTCCGAATGGGTTATATTAGGATAAATCTTTGCGACTGTAAAGTGGGGATGAGGCTTCACTTCCGCTTTATCGATTGCTCATGATCAAAGATTCTCCAAACTGTATGACGGAAGCATTTGAAAATTGCGAGAGGCAGCCGTCTGGCAACGCGAGACTACTTCACTGCCAATGCGGTGTGTGTGTATGTATATATATATATATATATATATATATATATATATATATATAAAAACATAGGGATAGTAAGGTCTCCTAACCATGGTTGGCCTCGTTCTCCTCCTCATCCATGGGGTTGATGTGTGTTCTGGGCCAGAATTCCAGTAAGGCCTGAAGCAGCAGCCCACCCAGGTTCACTGCACAGACCAGAGGTTTTTTACTATTATGCAAGTTGTATGAAAATAGATTTTGTTTCATTTACTGTACACGATGAACATGATTAGAGCTTAAACCGTACACTTTGGGTCTGATCCGTCTGAACTGGAGAATCCCGCGTCCTTGGCAGACACCCAGGCAGCAAAGCAGTCACTCTCATCCAACGTGATAGTTAGCATCTGATTCAACGTTGAGCCAAAAGCAGAAAGTAAAGATCAATTATATGAATGTACCCGAAATCGATCTCAACGTTCATATTCTTAAGTGAGACAGAACATTTTTACTGGCACCGTACAAGTAGTTCACAAAACCAACAAAGTTGGAGCTTACCCCAGTTTTTAGATCGACGGAGAACCAGTTTGGCACGTAGACCATCTTAAAACGCTTCTTGATCTCTTCGTCAAACTCCACCTTCCCGAGGTCTTCGCCCTTGCAGGCCTGACACCGGAAAGTGCACAGAGAGTACAGCATTGACCACAGGTCAAAGTGCACAGAGAGTACAGCATTGACCACAGGTCAAAGTGCACAGAGTACAGCATTGACCACAGGTCAAAGTGCACAGAGAGTACAGCATTGACCACAGGTCAAAGTGCACAGAGAGTACAGCATTGACCACAGGTCAAAGTGCACAGAGAGTACAGCATTGACCACAGGTCAAAGTGCACAGAGAGTACAGCATTGACCACAGGTCAAAGTGCACAGAGAGTACAGCATTGACCACAGGTCAAAGTGCACAGAGTACAGCATTGACCACAGGTCAAAGTGCACAGAGAGTACAGCATTGACCACAGGTCAAAGTGCACAGAGAGTACAGCATTGACCACAGGTCAAAGTGCACAGAGAGTACAGCATTGACCACAGGTCAAAGTGCACAGAGAGTACAGCATTGACCACAGGTCAAAGTGCACAGAGAGTACAGCATTGACCACAGGTCAAAGTGCACAGAGAGTACAGCATTGACCACAGGTCAAAGTGCACAGAGAGTACAGCATTGACCACAGGTCAAAGTGCACAGAGTACAGCATTGACCACAGGTCAAAGTGCACAGAGAGTACAGCATTGACCACAGGTCAAAGTGCACAGAGAGTACAGCATTGACCACAGGTCAAAGTGCACAGAGAGTACAGCATTGACCACAGGTCAAAGTGCACAGAGAGTACAGCATTGACCACATGTTGCAGTAGAGCAGTGTTTACCAAGCTTTAGAGCTTGAAAGCCAAAACAGAAATGTTGTCTCTCCCTGGGACCCAAACTTAAAACAAATTAAGCATTTAAGCAACATTTAATAGTGACAATAGCATAATCTACAAGCTCACACTGCGTCAACGTTTTGTGAGCTTGCAGATTGTCCGTTTTCATCATTTCTACCTTTAAAAAAAGGTTTTTAACTTTTTAAATAGCAGTAGAGTATAAAAACATGTCTGGGAGACCCACATTACCTTCAGGACATCCCAAAAAGCCACATTGTTGTTTGTATCTTTGGTGAGTATATGTCGCTTGTCATTCAGAATGTGACACTGGATAATACTGGCACCTCCTGAAAAAAAGGCACAAAAGTCACTCTTTTACATAATTTCGGCGAAATGCATTTTATAAATGTAATGCAATGTTAACGATGAACACCGGCTTTACCCTTAATGACTTGTTCGGGTTGTGTACACAACGGTGTCAGAGGGGTAGTGCAGTCGTTGTCGTACTCGCCCGATGCTCTGAAGTTGTGCATTCCCTTTAGAGACTACATAGACAAAGACAAGCACATCAAATATTAACATCACATGAATGATGCATTAGATGAATACCTTGATTGCTGCTGCCTTCGCTTCGTTTCGTTGTGCTGCCGTAATCTGAAAACCCACCTTTTTAGACTCCATCATGGAGTAGCACTTACCCTACCGTCTTAGATAGCACTTTTTGTAGACTTAGATAGCATTTGATACAGACTTATAGCATGTTATGTAGACAGCACTAGAATTGCATTGTATGTAGTCATAGCACTAGTACATATGTATACCGGTAGTATAGTATGTATAGTTTCATTATATAGATATTCTTAGCTTACGCATGTTTCATGATAACTACTTTTTATATATGTGATGTATTGCCATGCTTTTTGTTCTTGCTTAATGTAAATCGCTCTGGATTAAGACTGTCTGCTAAATGTGCAGGGCGTTGCTGAAAATGAGCACCTGTGCTCAGCTACCTCCCTGTGTAAATAAAGGATTAAAAAAAAAAAGCCTAAATTGCTGCGGCGACAACCGTGATTAGTCTAATGCACAACAATTAATGTTTGTCATCACCTACACTATCACAAAGCAGGTTTTAGGTTGTTATTTTTTTGTACGAATTACTGGAGGATCACCATTAAACTACCGGTAGATCTTTAATCTGCACTGTATTGTATTAGTGTCATTATGCGAACAGCTCCGCCCGATGATCTCAGACGAGCCACGCATGCTTACCCATTTATTAACGGATGACTTGGTGGTAGAGACCCAGATCGCGGGTGGTGGGTCAGCAGATCTGTCCAGTTCCATCTGTGCAAGAGAGAGACGGATAGGAAAAGAACAAGGAATGAGGTTAGGATGGATAGAATGAAATACCATGATAGGAATGACTGACGTTTATCTGAGGGCTGTGTTTAACAGCCTAAATGTTTAACCCATTTAGGCCTGACGTCGAAATTAAAAAAATGTCTTTGTCTGAAATACCTATGTTTCTATATCAGTGGTGCTCAATATTTCATGTTAAGGAACCCAAAAATGATATGTAATTGGCCACCGACACCCATCTGAAAATATGTTATTCCAGGAACCCCCCCAGAACCCCCCTACAAGCTCGTAGCGCGGCACTCAGTGCCACGCTATGAGCTTGTAGATCTGCTATTTTTCAATAGCTAAAGTAACATAATGCTTTAAAACACCAAAAGGGGTTCCCGCCCAGAATGGGTTAAACAAGTATTGTTCTTGTAACTGGCTCCTTACTTTGAGCACAGGAGCCTTCTCCTCACAGATGAGCACGCGGATGTCCGGGTTGCGGAGGTCAGTGCAATAGATCTTTTTGTCCCTGCCTCCGGAGTAAATGTGCGTGAAGGCCTCGTTGACCTGCAGGGCCCACACCCCTTCGTCGTGGACCCTATAGGTGGCGATACACCTCTGCTGTCCGAGCGACCAAAGACGTATGGTCCCGTCGGAACTGCCCGATAGACACTGAAGACCAAGACGACATAAATCAGGCTCGAGTCGGGCAGAGACATTAACATAGAAATGTCGATCGACCGCCAGTCTGTGATTTGTTGTAGCCGTCACAGGTGTGTGAATTCACCTGAGTGCCATCTCGATTCAATAGCAGTGACTTGACGTTGTCCGAGTGTCCTTTCAGCTTCATCAGCTTTGCACATGTTCGAGGGTCCCATACTCTCAACACCTAAGCGTCAGAAAATCAGGAGTTCAATTCAAACACTGTATAATGTGAACCTGCACAGACACTGAGGCCCCTTTTCCACCGGTTGGTTCCCAATGGGAACCGGTTCAGTTCTTTTTGGTTTTTAGTCCATGAGCCAGAGCTCCAAAATTGAAACTTTAATTATGAATTGAGTGGGCAAAACCATACCTATATTAGATTGTTATCACCATTAAACTTCCCCAATTTAGTACTTACACAAAGACAATGATTTATTGTATTACAAATTTTACATTTTTAAATATGCAAATGAGGCATTATGTAATAATAATCGAAAATATGAAAAAGCTACTACTGTGGAGTATTAATTTTCTTGTATTGATCCTATAAACAATTTAATATAGGGTATAGTTTGCACACCAATTTTGGAGCTCTGGCTCATGGACTAAAAAACTAAAAGAACTGAAACGGTTCCCATTGGGAACCAACCGGTGGAAAAGGGGTCTCACAGAGGAAGAGAGAGGGGGCTAGGGCTATAATTATTGACATTTAAACGGGTCTCATATCAGACCTTTTCTGTGGACCCAGACACGATGACGGTGCCCATCTGATTCATAGCCAGGCTGTAGATAGAGTCTTTGTTCCCACTAAGCGACGAGGCTGTTGTATAAACAAAGTGAGTCCACTGTTACATTGACATAATATCACCCGGGAACAGTATCTGAAATGAACAACAGCCAAATGCAGGTGGAGTTCATTTGGATGCTACGCAACACTTTTGGTGGTTGACTTTTTGGTAACAGCATTGATGGTTCATCATCGCGTAACAAAATGTCAGCCTTGGTGGCTGACATTAAGTGAACCTGAAATTCAAGATTGATCTTTTGACTTTTAATAGCTTAATAGTGTTTGGATGCTCCCAAGTCTGTCACTTGTCTACTATGACTTTTGATTGATTGAAATATTTATTAACAGTTTGCAGAATTACAGTACATTTCAAGCACAAACTCAATACAAAGACTGTTAACTGTGAGTGGACAACCCAATTAAGCATTAAACTTGTTTACAAGAGGGTCCACCTTGTTCAATTCATCAAAACATTTAGAGACGTACAAATAGACACTTCTATATAAAGAGAACAGAACAGGAATTCATCATAAGGGAGGTAAAAAGGGAAAAGAAACATATACTATGGCAGACAATCTGACCACAAGGCCACTGAGCTGAGTAGTTAACATTACACAATGCTTCACTTTCTAGATGCCTTTTCAGTGACCGTAGAAGGATTCTGATGCTTTCGTTTTAAAACTACAGGGTTAGTTTCAACTCAATTCTTTTCATTTGACTGTCCCTTTACAATATGATCTGACCACTGTTCTTACTACCACCGTGATGCCTTATGTACCGCGCTGGGCAGATTAAATGTATGCATGACGCATGATATGGACACAAAAACAGGTGTTATGTACACTTTATGTCTGGCTATTTTATGTCTGGCATCATCTACGAGACTAGATATTTGGCTGGTGAGCTAAAAGTAAATTTGGGAAAAGTAAATTTCAAGCAAATACAAACGTCCAGGCCATTAGCAAGATGATAATCAATCGCTTTCAAAACGAACTGATCTGTACATACTGGTGACGGTGTTGTTGGAGGCGGTGAGGGCCGTTAGTGTATTGACATCCCAGAGAAAGATCTGACGGTCCAGTCCTGCTGACGCCACCAGCTCCTTGTCTTTAGCATAGGCCAAGGCCTTCACATAGTCCTTGTGTGTCCGTAACGTTGACATGCAGAACCCTTTATGTGCATTCCACACCTTCACTGTTGTGTCCGAGGATGCAGATATTACTGAAAAAGAAGAGAGTATGCTGGCTTGTTAGCTACATAGTAGAATAGGGATAAACTGTAGGGGTTGTAATACAGTAAGACAAAGATGTGATATAAGTGGGACAAGTAAAGCAGGTATCAGACTCACATGTTTTTCCATTGCAGCAAAGAACAATGTCATTAACCCAGTCTGTATGGTGTTCCATGGAGGCAATGTACGGGTCCTGCTATAACGAGAGAGATGATGAGGATACTAAAACAAAGTGCCAGCTCAAAACGGTTTATATGATTTAGTTATAAGTCAGATAAAGACGTAAGTCTAATGTCCAGGGGTTGACACTAAGGGGAGATACTTGCCCATCAGACAAGTACAGGTCATGTTCTACCTTTTCCAAAGGTCATGACCACTTGCCCGAAAAGTAAATCGATCATTAAATTTAACACAAAATGTCATACCTCCATTTTTATGCCAAATACCTAAATAGCTATAATTATGGGTTCACACTTGTTATTTTATATTCAGATAGCAACAGTAAAAACAGCACATTATAGGTAAACAGTGCTCTTATTTTACATTCCACAGACCAGAAGACAAGATATCTCGTATTGTGTTGGACATGCCCTCTCAAACGAGCACATGCGTGGTCGGGCAACCTGAAAGCTAACTCCACATGCCCGAAAGTATTATATACCTGCCAGGGGCAGGTGGGCAACCCTTAGTGTCAACACCTGAATGTTCATGGCATACCGAGTGACTAAAAGACTCAAAAAGAGACTGTACTTTGTGCTGATTGACACTCCATATCCGGATGATGGAGTCCCGTCCAGCTGTGAAGAGCCGATTCAGTGCAGGGTCCAGTTGGAGTGCATTCACCCCATTCCGATTGTACTTCTCCACCTCATCTCTAATGACGTACGACACCTGAAATCCAGAGAAAGAGGACTGTGAGTGTTGAGCTCCAGCTGCACCTGCTCAACAACGTCCTCCTCCTCACAGTACAATGAGCCAACCAGGGCAACCAATAGATGTGCATAGCTGATGTGGCTCATCGCCAGATTACTAATATATAGAACATTAGAAATATCCTGAAAAGAAAACGGACATAGCCGATGCCGATCAGTTGCATGCGTCAAGGACTAATAGTTCAGAAGTTAGGTACAACGTGTTAAATTCTTTCAGATTTTGCACAGATTTTGCACACTGCTAAATACCTAAATAGGGCGTGCAAACCTCGTACCTTTGGTCACTATAGCTGGCCAACGATATAGCAGAACAACAACAGTGCATCAAAAGTATTAAGCCAACAATGTCACGAGCAAGCTTCAAAAACATTTATGTTACTGTACATAAAAAAGGAACACACCCTAATATATAATAAACCTAGTCGCTACAGCTAAGAGCATAACCTCAGTCTGCTATGCTGTATGAAGGTAAAAAAAAAAAGGGTAAAAATCACACCCGCGTGAACTGAGTGGTGCAACTCCCCTCTCCCCCCCCCCCCCCCCCCCCCTCTCTCTGTCTGTCTCTCATTAGCAGGCAACAGTGCAGCACTCTCTCTCTCTCTGTTTCTGGCACAACAGCGCCACTTTTGCCCCTACTGCTACTCATAGTCACACACATAGGTTAACACACACCTAGGTTAATAGTTTAACACGGACATGGCTGTTCCTTGGAGTGGTTGCACCACTCAAAAGAGAAGCAGGTTCAGTCATCATAGCACATGGATTCTGAGATGTGCACACCATGGGCTAAACATAATAACCAATATAACATTTTAACTCTGTTGCTTTTCTGTGTGTGTGTGTGTGTGTGTGTGTGTGTGTGTGTGTGTGTAAAACATAACTATAGTAAAACACGGCTCGTTAAAAGAACGTGCGCGATGCGACAACTTTGGGCGAGTGGAGTTGGACCCAGTCAATGCATCGTTGTGGTGTTTTCCCATAAGGATATGTCCGCGTGGGGTCCACGTCGGTCGGAGATATTAAATAATTAAATGGCCGCGTGTGGTTGTTTGACACTGACAGACAGACAGATGGAGCAGCAGGTAGGATCGGTCTGAATCGGCCCGTAACGCGAACGTATAACGGCGTGTGTGAGATATGAGAGAGAGCAAATAGTTATATACCATAATATAGCGGGAGAGAGAGAAAAAAAAGTCACTCAGAGGCGGCGGCCAGAGGAACGCGGTGAAACGTTACGTTAGTCCATTATCTATTCTATTTGATCCCCTTTATTCTGACCTTGTTTATGGTGAGAAGCCTACTTGTTGTATTTCACTCAAGTAGGCTTAATAAATCCCATTTGTGAACTGAAAGAGCTCTAGCACTGTGCACTAAACACTCAAACACCAACTTCATACACTTGATGCAGATCTAATATGTAGGCCATCGCATCCAAAATGGCGCTAGTACCATGACGTCAGCCTTGCATTCCCTATTGTAACCATTATTGTTCACGACCTTGAACAACCAAATCGTAGTATATATATAACCATAGTCCAGAAATAATAAATTAATTTATGTGGCCTGTTGTGACTTGAAAATGGCGAGTATCGAGTCCTTGTTGACAGAAAGACATAGGTGCATATACGACAAGACAGACTCGTTGCAATGGTTTCGAAATCGCTTTACACCTTAAGTTATAAACACAAAACACTGTAATATTACATGTGATGTTTCAATATACGTTGCATGTGTTACGTTAACTAGCGCTGCAGGAGCAGCGTCGCAGCAGGCAGCGAGCTTAACGAGCTACGCAAATAAATTACGACAACAAATAACAATGCAGGTTGACTGAATTGGGAAGGGCAACAGCGATCGTTCTGAGGTGATACACAGATTACACACACCCAAAGAGTGTTTCAAAACATGACCAAAAACTATACAAAAACTCCCATACTTATTGGGAGAAATACAACAATGTGCGAACACAGCAGCAAGATAAGATTTGTGAACTGATTTGTGAAGAAAATAAGGTTAGCCAATGGAATGGAACCACCCTAAGGACTACTGACTGGCTTAGGGTTGACGACAGAGTACTGCATCTTGCAATGGGTCTGGTCCACAAGATTCGATTATTTCGATACACCACCAAGATACCCATGATGTACCCATCTAAATACTTCCTTAATGTCAACAAAGTCCACACCCATAACACCAGAGGTAGTTCAACCAACCATGTGCAACCCAGATTCGGCACAAACGGGACTAAATTGTTTTCCTATGCCACCAAAATGTGGAACATCCTACCAACAGGCATTAAGACATGCAAATCCCTCGACTCCTTCAAAACCGCTCTCAAAGGGCACCTAATGACGGCTGCTATTCGAAACTGGCCCCCGTAAAATCTGAATATGTATATGAACTGTATATGTTTTCCCCCTTTTTACCTCCTCTATGACGATTATCTGTTTTTGGCTATATAGTAAGTAGGGTATATTTGTACATATCTAAATGCTATGATGAATTTAACATGGTGGACCAGATTGTAAACAAGTGTAATGCTTTATGGTGTCATCCACAGTTAACAGTTTTGTATTCAGTTGTGCTTGAAATGTAGCCTACTGTAATTCTCCAATCTGTTAATAAATACTTCAATCAATCAAAGCCTGTATCGAGTAGACCTTTAGACCTACTGTACATGTAAACAGAGCTGCTACCTTTACACACAATTATTTAAACTTGAGGCTTTTTCTCCTTTTGTATACTATTTAAATAGTACTAGACTTTAAAAGATTGCTGCTATTTGTTTCAAATAGCTTCATATCCTGTACATGTAACATAACATGTATACAATGATGCAATGTGACATAGCTGTTTACACAATGCTGTACCCTCTCCAACTGACAACTGTATATACTTTCCCCATTTTCAACTGCTTTTTTATTATATTTTTATACATTTTGGCAATGTAAACGTATCGTTTCTCGTGCCAATAAAGCTCCTTTGAATTGAAATGACCGTTATCACTCAAGTCTCTGCAATGTTTTGACAGCATGGGAACCAAGGAGCATTGCTCCCAGCAATTAGACGGATCCCATCCCACTCGCAGCGATGCCAACCAACGTCGTCAACGCTGCGAAAAACCAAACCGCCACCACGCATTGCATCAACAACGACCCCCCGGCCAAGTGTCGAGACTCACACGGTTCTTTACTTTGTTAAAACAGTCTCTGAGAAGCAGCAAAACACGCCCCATGTTTGTTTTTGTTTTTTTTAAGATGCTAACATTTAGCAGCTAAGAAGAGGCTAAATAACGTTAGCCTGGCTTTGCTAGGTTAGCCGGGTTGTTGAGGAGTCGTGATTGGGTGAACAGCCACGCTTTGCTGCTCTCTTTGCGGGGAAGGTTATTTATTGATTTGGCCGTCTGGTGGTCCGCGTGGACACCTTCACTACGCTCTACATCACCCAGGCTGCACGTTGCCTAACATCCAGCTAAAAGCGCAGTAAATACAAATGTACCTGTACTTTTCTCCGCCCAGCAGCATTTTGCCTGTGATGGGTGGCCATCTTGCATGTTGACAGTCAATGTATTATGACGCTGCATCCGGAAGACAAAAATAAAAAATGGAAAAAAAAACAACCACGCGATTTATAAGCATTATGGGTAATTGAGTCTTAGTGCGGGCGGGTGTGCTTTTTGGGGTGGGGGCTTGCCTTGAGTTGTTGACTAAATGTTGTTTAAACCACCATTTTCATGTCAAAAAGGACCCCCAGATTAATATGTATTTATCCGGTCTACTGGTTAAAGGAAAACGTTTCACTGCTTTCGTCACTGGAGGGTTCTGTGCCTGTGTTACATGTTTACTGGTAATTATAGTGAAAGACAAAAACAATTAACAGTTGCCTGTCAAGTCATTTTTACAACTTAAAGAACAACAGAACTTGATTTTGAACCATTTCTTCCAGAATGACTCAATGAATATCTTAGTTGGGGCAGGTTTTATAAGCACAGAGTTAAATGGTTACCTATTGTAGCTCATCATGTGGTGAAAAGCTTTGGCTTCTTGCCTTTGGCCAATCATTGAGAAAGAAAGAAAAGAAAGAAAGAAAGAAAGAAAGAAAGAAAGAAAGAAAGAAGATACAATTCCCCATATTTTTATTATGCCAGATGATGGATGGATGGAAATTGATGTGTCAACAGTCAACACTCAGGGCCTATAGCTTCTCAGTCATATATTGATTGATTGATTGATTGATTGATTGATTATTTATTTATTTTCGTGTCCTGCACACAAATTGCTCAACCCTCATGGGTTTATAAGACACCATTTCACATTTGTGTTTACAGCATGTTTACATCATATTCATAATACATTTCATTACAGCCCATCATTTTACAGAGTATACTCTGTCTTCTCTCCCAAGCTTATATTATATCATACTATATTACTATGAGCTTTTGCCGGATTAAACTATAGTTAGTTTTCCATCCATCCATCTTCAACCGCTTATCCGTAGTCGGGTCGTGGGGGCAACAGCTCCACCAGAGTGCTCCAGACTTCCCTCTCCAGAGCAACATTAGTGACTTCCTCCTGGGGGATTCCGAGACGTTCCAAGGCAGTGCGCCGAGAACCTCCCTATGGAGGTGCCCGAGAGGCATCCTAACCAGATGCCCGAACCACCTCAGCTGACTCCTTTCCAGGCAAAGGAGCAGCGGTTCTACTCCGAGTCTCTCTCGTGTGACTGAACTTCTCACCCTATCTCTAAGGGAGATGCCAGCCACCCGTTGAAGAAAACTAATTTCGGCCGCTTGTATTCGCAACCTTATTCTTTCGGTCATGAGTCATGACCCACACTTCATGATCATAGGTGAGAGTAGGAACGAAGATTGCTCGGTAGACAGAGAGCTTTGCCTTCTGGCTCAACTCTCTTTTCGTCACTGATCCCTTTAATTTGGTTAGGTACTAATTAAGTGCTCTCCCCAAGAGCTCATAATAGTAAATGTGACACATTATCACATCACCAAGTGCTGAAGCCCAATAAGGAACAACAAAGAGTTGGAGAGGTGAATGGGGACTTCCGTTGCAGGAATAAATAAGCTATGACAAGTATGTGCAGATCGAGGCAGAGAGCAGATGACATGTTGTCCATTTGAGTATTAGCATGATGAGATACAGTGGCAGCAAGGCTATGCCAGGCATCTCTACCACCACAGGCATCTGATTGAAACAGCTGTCATGGTTCACACAAGTCTCTCTCTCTCTCTCTCTCTCTCCCTCTCTCGCATCTCCCTCCCCCTAAAAGAGCCAACGTCCAGTACGTGTTCTGGGTTTCACCTATGACAATTATTTGGGGTCTAATGGTAGCCTACAGTATGATGTTTTACAAATATTTCTGTATTTTGTAAATACAATAATAAAGACTTCAAGATCACAGAAAAGTACCTACTGGTCTGTAGGTAAAACTGAAAACTGCATTGCTTTTTAATTGAACTCCTATAGTGACACCAGGAGTTAGAGATTTTATGGTTATTATGACTTAAGGAAGTACAGTATCTGATATCCGGAAGCCTACAATCACAAGGTTTTTTAAAGAAAGGACTTTGGTCATTGTGCATTGCAGTGTCTTGCGGGAGATGCTCACAAGCTACGACAGAACGTAGACGTTGGAAAGGCTGGCATGCACGGGACGGGAGACTGATTCTTCTCTCAGGTAGGCGGCCGAGAGTTGTTGTTGTGAACTTCACTTGATCTTAGCAAACAGTTCATGCTCAAATAATGTCTCCATGTTGTGTCTGTGATACGCCGTAGCTGCTACTTTGTGCCTTTCAAATTTCAGTTATTATTTGCATAACTCAGATCATTTGTGCAGTATTCAGATGATTTATTATTTTATAAATCATTTTGTTTTGCAGATGATAGGCCAGAGAAACGGTTTGTGCCAGTATACATTTATACTGTATTTCGTATTTGAGACAGACATGCAGTAGTTCAATGTCTGTTGTTTTGAAACCTACAGTACGCACACTCAGTCATAAACATTAACAGAGTCATATGACAAAGTGTGTGACACGAGCTGTTGTATAACAATACACCCAGACTTATGACTTAACTGCCACCTAAAATGAAGTGTTGTTACCAAGCTAACTATCGGAATTCTACACAGAGGGGAAATAAACTAAAGTAGTTTTGTATTTTCTTTATACTGTATGTGTGACATAGGCATTCCTCAACACACTATACTGTGTGTCAAGGTCTCATTTGAAATGCATGTTCACTTACTTGACAATACCCATGAATTAGCAATCAGCAAACAGATTCAACCCGTAAGATTCAATATACTGTATAACATCCAATTTATAATACATTGGATGTTCTTATATGACAAACACGCAAGTCTTTGATCGTATTGATGACAAACTCTAAAACAGTATTAACATTTTTCAAAGTAGTTGTTATAGAGGCCATGCATGTCAAATATTAACATTCAAGCACGTACCAGTTCCAGGGTTGTTGTTATTAGACTTTAATGAAAATGTGTGCCCAAACCCAGATGCTGTTTGAAGAATCACAATGGAGACACATATGCTTAGAAGGAGCCAGTCCTTGAAAAGCTTATCTGGGGTTCATGAGGGGTCATGGAACCGGCCCACTCCCACTGTCTGGGACAAAAAGTCTGTCTCACAGCTAGTGCAACGGTAAGTGTCATATAACGGTAAATAATGCACACAATGTAGAAATAAATAAATGAAATTGCTGAGTTAGGCCTACTACTTGTATAAAAAATAAAACAGATTCTGTATGTGCCAACAGGTATCAAAGCTGCGGAGACCTAAGGATATCACAAAAGGCGGAAGACAGACATAAGGTTATTAATTGTTATTGATTGTATAGATGCTTCATGACTGTACCACGCAAAATCCTTACTGTCACATTCATTCATTCCCACAAGAGTTTGGTGTGAATATTCACATGGTATGCCTCAATTGGTATGATAGTCCCACAAAGTCAATGGAGGAAGTGCTCAGATTTTGTTTTATTGTGGTATAGCAATATACCACAATATAAAAACTAAAAACACTGACTGAGCAACATGCATTTGTAGTTGAGTAATGTTTGACCTGTACTTTGACTCTAGCACTGGGCTTGACCGGAAGAAACCATGCAGTGATATTGGTGGTCACAAGACTTTCAAGTTCCTTTCCTTGATTAAACATCACAGTGGAAAATAAGGCTGTGAATTTAAAAAATTGTCCAAGGCAGGCAGTTCAAGTTAAAAAAGCCTTTATTAGTTAGTCTATGGCGAGTCCATATAGTCCATGACCATGACAAGCTCCACTCCGCTCGTTCAACCCAGATTCGGCACAAATAGCACAAATCGGGTTAAATTTGTTCTACTGCTATGCCACCAAAATGTGGAATGCCCTACCGCCAGACATCAGAAAGTGTGACTCCTTACTCTCCAAGCTTCCTCGCCATAAAATAGCACCTGTCTACAATTTGTAACTGCATGTATGGTCTTCTAAGCTTCACCAGAAATGACCCCCCCCCACAACTGTTTACTGTAGGCCTACATTATAGGTTTATTTTTGCTACTAGTAAGCCTATTGATGACACCAGCTCAGTGGCCTTGTGGTTAGAGTGTCCGCCCTGAGACTGGGAGGTTGGGTTCGATTCCGGCTAGGTCATACCAGAGCCATTGACAACTTCCGGTTCAGGCCATCCATCCATCCATCCATCCATCTTCAAACGCTTATCCGTAGTCGGGTCGCGGAGGCCCAATTGTCACTAATGTCCCTCGCCAATAGAAGTCTATTTAGAAGAGTTGCCGCATTGGACTGAATGGAGGTCATGTCCAAGAGATGTACTTGTACATTAAGCTTCCTCACTACAGAAACAGGACATAGGTTCCTGCCCTATAGAGCGTTGCAGTCCCGCCCCCTACCATGGCCCAGGAAATGAATCCCAATGCATTTTTCCCATAGACATTTCAAAAAGTATTTATTTAAAGACGGTTACGCCGCGGACAAAGCCAACTCGAGTCGTGACAACTCATGACAACACAAACAATATTTTGGACCAAACAAATAATTACAAAGAAGAAAAACAATAAAAAAAGTGTTGTAACCTGCCGTTTTTTTCTTCAAATTATTTGTTCGGCCCAAAAAATTGTGTTGGTTGTCATGATTTGTCACGACTCGAGTTGGCTTTGTCCGCGGCGTAAACGTCTTTAAATAAATACTTTCTGAAATGTCTATGAGGAAAATGAACGGAGAATCATTTCCTGGGCCCTGGTAGGGGGCGGGACTGCGACGCTCTATGGGCCGCATGGCTGGGCAATTAAGGCTTACTGAGTGTTGATGATGTCTTGTATATTATTATTGTAGCCTATATTTTTGTATGTCTTTACATTTCTTGATGAAGTGAATACACATGGACCACAATGGAAACAAGCCCTTAGGTCTTTTTGTGTTATATTGGTCTTCTGTCTTCCACACAGGCCTCTGCTGTGAGCGGCAGAGTGGAGCTGTTGGAGAGTCGAATGGACACACAGCGGAAGAGGTGGGAGAGCAGTGAGGATCACCTGGGGTCTGGTAGGCACAATAATCGCGATTATTTAGCAACATCGTTTCCATTAAATGAATTTAATTGAAAATGCAATTTGTATTTGTCTGAGATTTCTGAGATTTGTCCAATCTCAGAAATATAATGAAATCATTAATCAGAATTATTGATCAGCCCTAGGGTCCGGAAGATCGCTGTCCAGGAGTCGCTCGATGGACTACCTTCCTCAGAGCAAGGTTATTATTATTTTCATTAGTTTTTATTTTTATTTATTTTTAACTTTTTGTTTTAAATTTCAGTTTAGTTTGGATTAGTTTCTAAACTTTCTAAACTACATTTTAAAGGATTAGTGTTGGTTGAATAGTTTTTTATTCTACTATTTAGTCAGGGAGATTCAACAAGGTCACAAGAATAGCAAAACATAAAATAAAACAAATAGCCGATCTGCAAGTGAGCTTGTAGATCTACTATGTTTGATATTTTTTATTTATTTTTACAAAGACTACAACTACGGACATTTTCTCTATGATTTTAGTTGCTTTTACTGTTTTGTAAATATACAAAACAGTTTCAGTTACTTAGTGTTTATGTAAAGTGTTGTATGTATTTGTGTGCTTGTGAGCTTGTAGATCTGCTATTTTCAAAAGATTTTGTACACAGTTTGAACTTGTGAAGTGGCACATTCTGCACAATGAGTACTTTTACTTTTAGTACTTTAAGAACATTTTGATGCCGATACTTTTGTACCTTTACTCAAGTACATTTTCAATTCCGTACTTTATACTTTTACTTAAGTAAAACAATTGAGTACTTTTTCCACTGCATGCCTCAGAGGGAGCAGGGCACCAATGCACTACGCGCCCTGTTTGAGTCCAAGGCCTCCAGCCATCAGCTCAATGCTGCTAGCAAGACGGGGAAAGAGTGCCCCCAAGGGGCCGGGAGAGGCCACAGCACTGCTCCAGCAAAGAAGGACATTACTCATAACATGGTGAGACTGTGTGTGTGTGTGTGTGTGTGTGTGTGTGTGTGTGTGTGTGTGTGTGTGTGTGTGTGTGTGTGTGTGTGTGTGTGTGTGTGTGTGTGTGTGTGTGTGTGTGTGTGTGTGTGTGTGTGTGTGTGTGTGTGTGTGTGTGTGTGTGTGTGTGTGTGTGTGTGTGTGTGTGTGTGTGTGCGCGTGCGTGCGTGCGTCCGTGCGCTTCATGTTTTTTCCCTGCTACAGAGCTGTATATGTCAAACTACTTCAACAATGTAAAAGACACAGACACAGGCACAACACCAGAGGGAGCTCCACTGTTTTCGTTCAACCTAGATTCGGGCCAAATATGCGATTAGATTTGTTCTACTGCTATAATGCCACCAAAATGTGGAATGCCATACCCACAGACCAAAAGAGTGATTCCTTACCCTCCTTCAAATCCGCCATAAAAGAGCACCTGTCTGCAATTTGTAACTGGTCTTAAAGTCTAAGCTTTACGGCCGGGCTACACCAGGCTTTTCACACTCGTTTACGCGTTTACGCGAGCCCTGCTTACGCACACTTAAAATAGGACTGGACCTAAAAGCGTGTGTGTGTAAACGCGCACAAAATCCGTAACACCAAATGACCCCCCCCCCCCCCCAACTGTTTACTGTACATATAAGTTTTATTTCTGCCACTGTTCGTGATGTTTTGTATATTACTTGTATGTTTTTGTCTTAATTGATTGAATTACACTGGACCACAATGGAAACAAGCCCTTTGGCCCTTTTTGTGTGTGTGCGTGTGTGCACACCATTCAAACAGATCATAAATGAATGCAAGGAATTTCCTTGTTGAAGTTTTACTCACACACACAGCATTATTTGGGGTATTTCTTTCCAGAGATCCAGCCAAGCTGACAGGAGAAGGACAATAAGCGGGCTGCCAGAGTCTTATGCAACCACATCCAAATACCCACACGGTGAGTAACACGGACCAAAAGACATGTTTACACATAGTGAGAACTGATAGGGGAGTATAAGGGGACATGGCCTTGAGATGCCGGGGGTTCCCTCAAACACACGAAGCCAGTGAGTGTACTGCTCTATTTTTGGGACACGACTAAGAAGTCAGCTGTCCCACAGAACTAATAAAAGTTGTTTGATGTCAAGGCAATTTCACTGTCCACACAGTGTCACGTTGCCGTCGCAGGAAGTCAGTCTCTCTGTGGTTTCTGCTTGTCATGACTCAACAACAAGATGTTCCTGGAACAACATCTTTTCAGATGGGGGTTGGTGGCCAATTACATTTTTGGGGTCCTTGACATGAAATATTGAGCACCACTGATATCGAAACATGAGGTTTTCAGAAAATTGTCATGATTTAGAAGACATTTTTTTAATTTCGACATCAGGCCTAAATGGGTTAATGGTATTTTGACAGGCCTTGAACACCTCTATCTGTCTCTCAGACAAAAAATATGAGCATGACACCAAAGTCTGGTGGTATGAAATGGAAGAACTGGTGGAACTAACTAACTGTGTACATTTCCTCTAGTACTGTACTGAAGTGCAATTGTGAGGTTCTTTGAGTTTACACGAGTATTACAAAATGTGTATACTTTATTCTTCTACGCAACCCAACAGCCGCTACCCAACAGTCAAATATTGTACTTTTTACTTGACTGCAATTATTTGAAAACTTCAGTTGCTAGTTACATATACCGGTTAGTACATTAGCCACTTAAAGCCCTAATTTATACTTCGGATATTCGACAATAGCTGATCTACAAGCTCACAAGGCGGTGCCATTTTAGATCTGCCATTTAGTGTCTTCAGTCAGGACAACTCATGAATGGATATTCGATTCGATGGTTTGGCGATTAATTGAATCTGCTGTTAGGTACTCTGATAAAGTACATTGCCCAACCATAGAGAAAGAGACCCCCCGTACAGAAACAGCAGGTCCAAAACGACAGGTGGTAGCTGGGGTGGTGGAGGGTGAGCAGCAGTGTTTGAGCAAGACAGCAATGGTGAGAGCACGCAGAAAAAGCAAGCAGGAATGAGTAGTGCAAACTTTAAAGATTAAATAGAGCAGTCTGAGAACGAAAACAGTGTGTGATTGGATGAGTGGATCATGTGGATGTGAACGTGGTGCTGAGGCGGGCCCAATAGATGCCCGCCAACAACTGCACTGAGTTTCCCTGATAGAAATTGCTCTGCTCATGTCAGTGACAGGCGTGATACATTTATATTATATTAAAGTTTTACAAATTTAGGATTTATCTTTTATAAAAGTTGTGAAATGGACAATTCATTCTTGTATTTTAGTACAATAAGTATAGTATTTTGATGCCAATATACTTTACTTTTACTCAAGTAAAATATTGAATACAGGGCTTTTACCTGTAACTTGCTACTTTAACTTAAGTCAAATATCCTTACGCCTACTTTTTCCTTACGCCTACTTTTATTGAATATGAAGCTGAGCAATATATTTATTATGGTTTGGGCGATTAATTTAATCTGCTGTTAGGTACTTGGATAAAGTGCATTGCCCAACCATAGAGACCCCCGTACAGAAACAGCAGATCCAAAACGACAGGTGGTAGCTGGGGTGGTGGAGGGTGAGCAGCAGTGTTTGAGCAAGACAGCATGCAGAAAAAGCAAGCAGGAATGAGTAGTGCAAACTTCCAGATTAAATAGAGCAGTCTGAGAACGAAAACAGTGTGTGATTGGATGAGTGGATCATGTGGATGTGAACGTGGTGCCTGATAGAAATTGCTCTGCTCATGTCAGTGACAGGCGAGATACATTTATATTATATTAAAGTTTTACAAATTTAGGATTTATCTTTTATAAAAGTTGTGAAATGGCCAATTCATTCTTGTATTTTAGTATGATAAGTATAGTATTTTGATGCCAATGTACTTTACTTTCACTCAAGTAAAATATTGAATACAGAGCTTTTACCTGTAACTTGCTACTTTAACTTAAATAAAATATCCTTACGCCTACTTCTTACACCACTGAATGGAAGTCAACCTTACACGCTTCAAGCAAATCCAACCTCAGTTGCCACAGAACAAGAATGCGAGTGCTATGGCATGCGGGACATACCATAAATATCACAAATTATTGAAATCCATACAGGGGTTTCAGCTGTACAATGAGAAAGGATAGGGAGTGATTGATTGATTGATTGATTGAGTGATTGACAGTTTGTAGAATGGGTACAGTTCAAACGACAGTACAGTACAGTACAAGGATACGAGGATAAACCCAGAAAAGGCTCTAACTAAGACTTGTTTACATCAGGGTCCTCCAAAGAGTTGGGTAAATTGTGACTCTTGTTCTTCGGGCCATGGATTTAACAGGGAAATAGCTAAATAAAGAGTAGGACGTGACTGTACATACCGGCATGCATAACTATGTGTTTGGCACACATGTCCAAGATAGAGCCGTGGGGTGTCGGTGACAGTTGTGACCGTGACGCAGACCCTGGGACTCTGAACCATGCCTCAGCTTACTGGACGGGTCATAGCTCCAGTATAGTGTCCATGACCCGGTGACCTTGAGATATGTCTAGTAGGGCTGTGAGTGAGACGCAGGCAGGAGAGTGATTTACATCAACATCTGTTGATAATGTGTTGCTTCAGCTGAGAGTTCCAGAGTTCCTCCCATGAGTTCAGAAAATCCATATTATTGTGCTACTGTATATCACACCATTGCCTCGAAATACAACAACTGGAATACTTTCCGCAACTTCTATAGGATAATTTGTTCTGCACATTTTATTCAGCTCTCTATGAGCTACATTAACCCATTTGGTCCTGACCTCAAAATTTAAAAGAATTCTTCTAAATTCTCCAGTTTTCTGAAATAAATATTTTCACGATTTTTCAAAAATAGCAGACCTACAAGCTATGAGCTTGTAGATCTGCTATATTTCAATAGCTAAATTATAACATAATGCTTAAAACACCAAAAGGGGTTCCCGCCCAAATGGGTTAACAAGGCCATTGTTACAATTAGGCCAGGACGTATTAATGGGTCCACTATTAGACTGGCTATGTTATGGGACACAGACTCTTTAGCGGTCTTATCAGTGTACCACCTTACTAAAATAGGACCACCACGCACGCAGTAGAGTAATGTGTTTTTTATTATCTCACACCCACTGACATCACAGAGAGGTCCCTCCCTGTCAGTGCCCCTGATAGGGGGGTGACAACGTAGCTATGGGAATGGGAGGTGGGGGGGGGGGGGGGGGGGGGTGCCCCAGCAGACCCCCTTACAGAGGTGATTGACTCAGCCGAGTAACAGCCATCAGTCACCCTCCCAAAATAGTCAAAGTCTCAGTGGGGCAGCGGGTCTGATAAAAATCAGCTGCCACCATCCGGGGCCAGAGCACTAGAGACACAGACCTGACGGGGACAGAGACGGACTGACAGAGACTGAGAGACACACATAGTGGAGCAGCTTCAAGCTGAGAGACTAACGACAACCACAGGAAACAATACAGGATCTTTTATCCAACAACTCGTACCAAACCAATCGAGTTTGCGAGGATTCCAGTGGACAGGACTTTTGTGATTGTGAGTATGATATATTAATTAACCACTTAAGCCCTATATCATTTGTCGTCAGAAACAGAAACTCACGTGTCACATTGCGATCCGTTGTGATCTTGTAGATCTCCTATTCTTTTTTTTTAAATGTTAACGTTTGTTTTTAAACGGTTGAATGGGACATGAGGGTTCATGTGTTTAAACTGTTAATTCATTTTTAACATTGCATTATTGTTCTTGCCAGCAGTTGATCATTTAAAAAGAAGACAGTACATTTAATTTTATGTTATTATTCTACCTCAAAATACCAGTGTTTAAAATCGATCATTCAGACATAAATGCCTTTAATGCCTGTGAAGTATTTGGGGTTTGGAAAAGAGGATTGAAGAGATTCTGTTGATGAAGGAAGGGGCAGGCACAGGGATCTTTTTATTCAGAGATTCTGTTGATGAAGGAAGGGGCAGGCACAGTGATCTTTTTATTCAGAGTTAATGAGCGCATGAACACATATCCAAAGTCCCTAAACTAAACTCAAGTGTCTTCTTAGAGAACTATAGACGTTAGAACTATATCTGTTCTGGTCGGCATCTCCTCCTTGGTGAGAACTATAGACGTTAGAACTATATCTGTTCTGGTCGGCATCTCCTCCTTGGTGACTGTTATTTCTCAGCTCCTAATCCCTGGATATGCCTGGAATGGGAGGTCAGAGATCAGAATCAACACACCATCACTGGCAGTGTTTATTCTGACACCATCAGAACGGCGTTAGATGCACTCTCAAGTGTGAAAGGCAAAGATACAGTGCATCTTGTTGCCAGAAATCTCTGGAAAGAAATCAAAATGACTGCGTGGGATTACTTGTGGCAATGCGTTGATTTTTGACTTTGTGCGCTCATGGGACCATGCAGGGTTAGGGCTGTTTGGGGGGTCTTTTACTCTTTGTTGCACCTTTTTTGGTGTGGTTGGTTTCGTTACAGTCTGTGAATGTGTGGCTACAATCGAAAGCAGCTGAGGTGTTGGTGGAGAACAAATACCAACTGCATTTCACAGACATTTGGACAGCTGGCCCAAAAGCCTTCACATTGCTGTTCCTTTAATAGCACCTCTCCATTCCTCTGAATGGAAGATTGGAGGAGAGACTACTGGTCTAGCTGGGGGTCGGGGTTGTGAGGGGGGGGGGGGGGGGGGGGGGGGGGGGGGGTACCAAGCCATAAGAAACATCATCAGAAATAACTGTCCGCCTTGCAAAAGCCTGAAGGTGTGATTGATTACTGTGTGTGTGTGTGTGTGTGTGTGTGTGTGTGTGTGTGTTCTAACACAAGACATCTGTTTTGACCAATCACATAGCGAGCTACGTCCACATGGAATTGGCCATTAAGGACCATTCCAGTTTTACACTAGATTGTCATCGCTGGCCACATAGTTATGACACTCAATCCTTTTCCCCAAAATATTTTTGAGGTATCATATTTGTTTACATTTTCCATATTCAATTACAGAATGTACTATACCTTGAACATCTTTGTCAAGATTAGTTAAAAATTCACCTGGTTAAAAGCCGACTTCAAGTTAAATTCAAGTTTGAAATGCAGCACTTGTAAGGAGCTATTTCTTCCAGGTGGGAATTTGTGTGCATTTGAATGGCTTGTATTACACCAATTTTAGTAGATCAAATAAACTATGTAGTGAATGTGAAAATGATTAATACCTATACCTATATCTAGCAACTTTACAGTTTAGAGTAGAGTGTTTTTTTACCACACTGTTTCAACACAAATGGCAGAGCATTCAACACTTTCATATCAAGGTCCATTATTTATTCGGCATTTGAGCCACGGACCACCATTTGATGACATTTAGACTCTCAGACCCAAAACGTAGAATATTTTGTTATCGTTGGATAAGATTGTGTCCACAATTCCATGCTATATTGAGGTACCATAGTGGCAGCGGTGGCCGAACGGATAGCGGCGCGGTCTAGATACCGGAAGGTTCCCAGTTCGAACCAGCCGTCCGACACGTTAAAATTACCACCGCTGAAATGCCCTTGAACAAGGCATCAACCACTACGATGAAATGTGTTCTATGAGCAGGGCCTGGCTGGAAACAAGTTCTTAGAGCTTAGCCCAGATACCCTGGGTAAATATAGATTTCATTTCATTTCATTTCAGATAACAGGCAAAATCTATATAACAATTCTTCTACATTCCCACATTGTGTAGACGTCTTGTAAATGAAGTAATGCAGATGTTTAATGGACCCCGTAAGGGTCAATTTGTTTTCATTTTACTCTCAAGAATTAAAGATCTATACAGGTCCATTTGGTTACCAAATCGCCATCGTTTATCTGGGGACCACCTGGAACCCCGGCCTCAAGGACCACTGCTTGAAAACCAGTGTATAGTATACACTAGTAAACACTAGTTACTAGTGTCTTGTTTACATACGGTAAGGGTATACTAGTGACTAGTATACCCTTACCGTATGTAAACAAGAAAGAAGTAAGAGACGGGACATGCCTGCTAATGGCTAAAACACAACATTAGACTGTCATGACGTTTAATTCCACTGTGAAAGAAAAATAGGAAATGTTTTGACATTTTCTACAATAGGTTAATGTGGTCAAATGAGGTTGACCTCTTGGTCTTGTGGATCGGAACTTCAACAGGACTTGCACAGCTCGCTGTTGCCTCATTCAGTCTGCTCATCCAGCTATGAAAATGCTTTAAGTCCAGGCTCGTGAGAGGCGCCAGCACGCTGGTCCATCCTTTTGTCCTGTAAGGGCTTACTGTGTGAAAAGGGAGGTATGCACGAATCTGGCCATTAGTTACAGCTGGTTGCCATACGCCTGACCCCAGAGTTGATCCCTCAAGCACGGGACTATAATATTATATTTATGCAGTTCTGATCTGTAAATTAATTTGATAATTTATTCCTACATGCGTCAGATGGTGTGTGTTTGTGCCATGTTCCTTTTTTAGTTTTTTTGCACCAAAAGAAATCTAAATTTCCATCTAAACAATACGAATAATGAGAATGAGAATAATAATAAATATAAACCCAAAATTATAAAAAAATAATATTGTTAAATTTACAATTTGCCTCCATAGATTTCAGCTGTAAGTAAAAAGAAAAACACAAAAGATTGCTTTTGTGGAATGTGGTCGTTTTGGACCATTTTCCACTTGGTCAGCCAGTGGCATTCCTTTGGTCAGGTGTTGACCGTTTGATGGCAGTGAGCTAATGCAAAACAATGTGCAAACAATCAGTGTCACTCCAGCTGAGCTAGCAGTTGCTGTTGTGTGTGTGTGTTCTTTTTTTTCCGGGGCGTCATGGTCAGCCCATGGGCACACTGTTTGTTGAGGATCTCAGGCAACTGGCACGCAGGCTGTGTGGGGTCATTTGTTTAGTCAGCCACAGACACTTGGCCGGTCGTGTTGTTTATTGCGATGCTGGATTGGGAGAACGCTATAGGATCAGCATTCATATCATTGCTGTCGCCATCTCCATATTTCAACTTCTTTGTTCCCCCGTAAATTAACCTTCATGCTCACAAGGATGCAACGCATTGTTCGCTTGTAGATCTGCTCATTTTGAAAAAACAATTTCAAGAGAAAGCGGTTAAGTCTGTAGGTTTTATATATTTAAAGGTATATTCAGTGATTTCTTGGTTTTGTTGTGATAATCCTCCCTATTATAGAGTGTGCTGACCATATAAGGAGTTCCTCCCTGTCCCCAGTTAACCCCTGGGGTGAAAAAAGGCTTTCCGCCAATCATGATCGAGCGGGGGCGGGCCTTGGTGTGTGTGCTGTTGGCCTGTCGTGTGTCCCCCCACTTTAGTGCGTGCATGTGCACATCTTGTTACCAGGGCGGACCGGGGTTTTTTCCAAATCACTGAATGCTCCTTTAACATGGGCTTGTAACTCAATAACACAGGTTATTTTTTTCATGGAAAGTAACAGTTTTGGACGGTTTCCACCTGACAGCGACAATATGATTCTGTAATGTATCCTGAGTGTGTTAACAGGGTTTTATCCGTCCTCGTCCAGGCCTACATTGTAGAGTGCATGGTTAAAGGGATATTTCACTTTCAAACATGTTTGGGGTAATTTTAACGTCTACTCTGGCTTTTGTGAACACCCGAGACAGTTTTTAGGTTGCTTGATTGAGTACTTAGATATTTGATATTCATTTTATCAGACACCCCCCCCCCCCCCTTCCTAAACCCATCGTAACTTCAAACTCCATTTAAAATCCATTTTAGATTCATTGAAAACACCCGTCCTTGGTGGTGACTGATAGTCTTTTAATGCATAAGAAGGTATTTTAAATATTCTTTTCATTTATCTTTAATATATTTTGGTGAAAATGAAAACATGTAATAATGAAAAAATAAATGAAGGTCATTGAAAAAACACGGTCTCCTCATTAGAAGGACAATATCAGTCACCAGAACCAAGGATGGTGTTTTCAATGAATCTAACATTAATTAATATGGAGTATGAAGTTACAATTGGTTTTTTTTTTTGTATAGGAAGGCGGGGTTCTGTTAAAATGAATATCAAATATCTACACACTGAATAAGCAACTTAATATCTGCCTGGGGTGTTTGCAAAAGCCCAAGTAGACGTTAAAATTACCCCAAACATCTTTGAAAGTGAAATATCCCTTTAAAGGAGAATTCCATACTAAAAGGCTTTCTTACCTTTCTTTGTAGTTGTTACATCCCCACCAAAGAGGTCCAGGTGTTATTTTGTGCAAAAGCTCCTTATTGGCTATTTCCCCTACCATAAGCCCAACATGAATTGCATTGAATGGAATGGGAATTGAATGGGGCTATGGGGTGTTGTGCTAATTCGCTTATTTCCATCGCTCAAAATTTATATTTTTTTGTATATATCCTCTCTTCATAATGTAAATAATATCCCAAGCTGCACACTTTACTACTTATTTTGATGGAAATAAGCGAATTAGCACAACACCCCATAGCCCCATTCAATTCCCATTCAATTCAATGCAATTCATTGAGGGCTTATGGTAGGGGAAATAGCCAATAAGGAGTTTTTGCACGAAAAAAAACCTGGACCTCTTTGGTGGGGACGTAACTACTACAAAGAAAGGTAAAAAAGCCTTCTAGCATGGAATTCTCCTTTAACTCTGTGTTTTGTCCACCCTGGCTAGATTAGTTTTGCTGGAGATAACAGGGTTTCCACAAGCGACCATCAAGCAACAATAGTAAACAGATAAGAGACATAGCAACACCACTATATAAATACACTTTAGCATATGGCTGATGCCAGCTGTATATTTTAGTTACACCCCACGTACTCCACATACCACAGACAACAAGAATACCACAGACATTGTGAATGTGGGTCAAAAATGACTTTCTCCATTGCTGCTGGCCGGAAAAGATAAAACTAAAGATATATTATTAGTATAAGATTATTTATGTATAATAATGCCAATGCACTGGCACTATCACTTGTATACACATACGTTTAATCTGCTGCCAGTTGACATTACTTGCACAAGAGACTGCCGTTTTTAATATTTAGCATGCACCAAGCATACAGTATATATTTCATATTGTTGTCCTTTTATCTCACCTTTTAACCCACTTTACACCTGTTTTTAAATCCTATATACTGGCATTAATGAAACACATTTTTGTGTGCTCTCCATTGCAGAGGACAGAAAGTCTCCACGGTTGACTTACGGCGACAACGTCTTGAGACAAGGGCGAGACAGGAGCTCCGTGTCCCCCTCTGTGAGAGACAGATCAGCACTCTACCTGTCAAGACTGGCAGCGACACACTCTGCAGGAGGCTCAGCACGTCCAGTGAGTTCCTGGCATGCCTCCCATTCACAAACGCGCACGCACGCACGCACGCACGCACGCACGCGCACACACGCACACACACACACACACACACACACACACACACACACACACACACACACACCTTTTATGTTCATGATTTCTGTACGCTGTAACCTATAAGCCACATTTTGTTTATTTTGTTCATTAGGAATCTATTGGCACTCCAGGAACAAGAACAAAAGTCAGTAAGGTAAGCCTACTGTGCTTTTTTTTAAACTTATCATTGTGTGTGTGTGTGTGTGTGATGTGCACGTGTTGTTTTTTCTAAGCACTTAGACACTTACAGTATTCAGCACTATAGACAGTTATTATTTCAAAATAGGCTTTGTGACAGCTCCACATTTAGATTTCCCAGACTTATTGGTAGGCTATCTCCAATCGGAATGCGAGACTACTAACAATAAGTATTGTAATATAAATTTGTACATATGGACAAACTCTGAAGATGCCCATGTAACATTATTTACATTTCATAGCACATGACAGGCCATTTCACTATGAGAAGTATTTAACAACCGCTCATAATCTTTGGAAATATTTGACAGTAGTCAAATTAATTTGGAATGTTATGTTGTGGCCATTCTTTATTGGTGTTTAAATCATTATTATAACCAATAGTCACTAATAGGTATTTATGATCTTTGCGGACTTGTGGTTGTTTAAATTTTGTTAATACTAATTAATTGAGATACTTCCAGAACCTAATTGGGCAGCCACATCTGAGCTCAGTTATGAAGAGTCAATTTGGACTATTTAAATGTTCTTTCAATTCATTCATTTGCTTTCGTTAGTAGATATTTAAAGCAGATATTCACTACAATGTCAGACAACAATCATTCTTTATCTAATTGCGATTTACAAGTAAAAACAATTATCTGACCGCCTAAATCAGTGGTTCTCAACCTGAAGAGTCGGGCCCAGGGTGGGTCTCCAAATTATTTTTTGGGGGGTCCCCACATGGCCGTGGTAAACACAAACACACAAAGCTGGGCATAGGAGGGACTAGCGCCCCTCAAAAAAGAAGAAAGTCCATTACTGTATCAAAAGTAATCATTAAAATTGTCAAATGCTCACAAGCTCACAACGCCTCACTTTGTGAGTCATTGTGAGCTTGTAGATCTGCCATTCCCACAATATTTATCTGTGGAACCTAGACAAACAAAATGTTATGCCTCAGTTCAAAGAGAGGGTCCCAAGTTCGAATGATTATTTTAGGGTCACGGCCTGAAAAGGTTGAGAACCACTAACCTAAATCAAGATATTTTTGCAACGCTAACATACTAACAGTTATGAAGTGTTTCACTAACCCTGGCATAGTAGAAGATGGTTTGCTGTGATCAACACCCAGCGAGCATGCACAGACAAAGGTAAAGAATGACTTATTGCTACGATGCATGGCTAGCAAACATTTTCATTGACCTGAACTAATACAATTTCTGATGACTAAATGCTGACAATAACATAAGCTCCTTCCATCTCTCGTTTTTCATTTCAAGATGGCCGACCCTGCCAGACATATCACAGTTTCACATGCATCTCATGAAGAGGATGACCTGCCTCCTCCTCCACCTCCCCCAGTACCACCCAGACCCCTCAACTACGAAGGCCCCCCGTCACTAACAAGCCTCCCTGCGCCCCCGCCCAAAGAATGCTTCTCCACATTCTACCAGCAAAGACAGAAGAACGAGTTGAAGAGGCTGTTTAAACACATTCACCCGGACGTGCGGGATAACCTCAGTGAAGTCGTGGACGAGGAGATAGTCGAGGCAATGCAGGCAGAAATCTCCCAGGGAGCAGATGCAAATTATCTGGCAGAAGTTCAGTCGATGAGGTGGATCTTTGAGAACTGGGCTCTGGACAACATTGGGAATCCACATGCAACCAAGAGGCTTCTGGACGAGGAGCTCTTACAAGGCGGAGACGTCAGAGGCACCTCCAACATGTTTGAGCATCTTGACAGTGCTCAACAACGTGCGTTTGCAGAAAGGCAGACCTCCGTCAGAGGGGACGTCAGAACATCAACCTGGTTGTTTGAAACCCAACCTTTAGATGCCCTGAGTAAGCCAACAACAGAGGAAGGTGAAATAGTTGAAGCCGTGCTGAAAGAACCCATCCAGACAGGTGATGTGAGCGGGGCTCGGCTCCTCTTCGAGTCCAGACCACTCGGCGATTTAGGGCGCTGCAACTCCATCGAAGACCACAACTTCCTGAAACTTAAGTCGGAGTTTCAGGAGCAGAAGGGAGACGTTCAGAAGACTGTGAAACTCTTCCAGACTGAGCCGTGCTGCGCTATCAGGGACGACAGTGGCAACGTCCACGAGATCAAGTCCATCTGCAGGGAGGAGATCAAGAGCAGCAACATCAGCACTGCACGCTGGCTCTTCGAAACCCAACCTTTGGATGTCATCAATAAGAGTACAGACGGAGTGAAGATCATCCGGGGCATATCACTGGAGGAAGGCCAGCATGGAGGAGTGGACAGAAAGAAGTGGATGTTTGAAACACAGCCATTCAGCACAATACAAGAGGGGATGGAGGTGCACAGGTTTGAAGGAACTGTGGCTGACTGCACACAGGAGGCTGACGTGGAGAACAAAAGGAAGCTCTTTGAGACACAGCCCATGGCAACTCTGAAGGGAGACTCCACAGAGGAGGCTCTGGAACACAAAGAAATACTTGGAGGGGATGTCAAGACCTCCATGTGGCTCTTCGAAACTCAGCCCATGGACGCTCTCAGTGAAAGCTGTGAAGTGGGACACTTGAAGAAAATCACCCTTTCAGCAGATGAACGAGGAGAAGTGAAAGGCAAAAAGCAAATGTTTGAGAGCTGCAATATGACTAAGAGTGCCTCAGTCAGAGAGCACGATATTGAAAGGGGTGATGTAAAGTCATTCAAAAATCTTTTTGAAACAATTCCTCTGGGCAACATTGCCCATTCTGGTGATGTGAGGATTGAGAGGAAGGAAAGCGATATCACAGCAGGGAATGTGAAAGATAATAAAGCATTGTTCGAGACAACTCCCTTGTATGCCATCAAGGACTGCTCAGGAAATCTCCATGAGATCACAACAGTCAGCCGAGAGGAGTCCATCAAAGGGAATGTCCAAAACTACAAGTGGATGTTTGAGACCAAGCCTCTGGACCACTTTGCGGAAGGAAATGGAAACGTTGAGTTAATCAAAGGCATAACCAGGGAAGAGGATACAGAGGGAGATGTCAAGACGGCAAAGTGGCTTTTCGAGACCCAGACAATAGACGGTATCCATTCCAAGTTCAACCAGACAGAACAGTGTTCCTCCGCAGAACAGGAGACTGTGCAGAAAGGTGATGTCAAGACCTGCAAGTGGTTGTTTGAGACACAGCCAATGGATATTTTATATGACAAGGCTGACAAAGTAACTGACAAAGAGGCCATTGAAAACACTAATGTGAAGTCCTTCACTTGGCTTTTCGAATCACAACCTTTGGACAGCATTAAAAATAGCGAGGAGCAGAGTTTGAAGTTGTGCAACACCATCCAGGATGCTGTTAAATCTGAAGTGGGTGTCAAAACAGTGAAACACCTTTTTGAAACGGAAACGTTGGATAAAATCAGAAAGGAGACAAATGCAGAACAAGACGTGAGGTATCTCAGCCAGGTAGATGTTCAGTCAGGAGATGTGTCACGTGTCAAAGAGCTCTTTGAATCCCAGTCACTTGACGAAATAGGTGCAGAGATGGCAATGCCCTTCGATGAACAGAACAAAGAGGAAGCCATTGAGAAAGGTTCCGTTCATAAATGCACCTGGCTGTTTGAGAACCGTCCAATGAGCACAATCAATGACAAGGAACATAATGGCACAGACGTGCTCCAAGTCAATGACGTGGAGGCTGGAGATGTGCGCAACAAGAAGTTCATCTTCGAAACCTTCTCACTGGACAAGATCCATGATCAGCCTCTTGAGCAGGAGTCACTCTGTGTGGAAAGGCATGTGAGCAATGTTGACGTGAAGTCCAGCACCATGATGTTTGAATCCCAGCCGCTGTATGCAATCAGAGACAAAGAGGGGCAGTTTCATGAAGTAACTACAGTGAAGAAGGAGGAGGTAATGAGTGGTGATGTGAGAGGAGCCAGGTGGATGTTTGAGACAAAGCCACTTGACGCCATCAAGGCAGAGAATGAGGTGTATGTGATCCGAGCTGTCACCCAAGAGGATGTCAAGAAGGGGGATGTGAAGTCAGCCAGATGGAAGTTTGAAACACAGCCACTGGACTCCTTCGTGAGCCAAGATAATCCTTCCATCAGGGTTGTGGAGGACTTGGGAAGCAGCAATGTGCAGCTTAATAAAACGCTGTATGAATCTGAGCAGTCAACCCACCAACAGTATGCGAGAATGGTTAGTGTCACCGATGTCCAGCAGGGTGATGTCAGGACCTCCACGTGGCTCTTTGAGAATCAACCAATTGACAGCCTCAAAGGTGAAACTCAGGAGCAGGAAGCCCTCACAACTGTCCACAGGGAGGACAACCAGAAAGGAGATGTAAAGCGCTGCACATGGCTGTTTGAATCCCAGCCACTGGACAAGATCAAGGAAGCTGATGCCACCTTAACACAGGGTGCTGTGAAAGACATACCAAAGTCTGATGTGAAGAGCACTACCTGGCTGTTTGAAACCACTCCATTGGACAAAATTACAGTCACCAGCGTTGCAGACTCCCTTTCCCATTTGTATCAACTGGAATTCATTCACTCAAGTGGCATTGTGATCGAAGCAAATGAGATTAGCAGCGTCAACATGGTGAAATATCAGCTGACCAGCACAGATGGAGTACAGATTCAAAAGGAGGAGATTATTGAGGGAAACATCAGGAACATCATGTTACAGTTATTATGCAAGCCTACCTTGATGCCCCAGATTACTCTTCTTCGAGAAATTGAAAAGGGTCAAGTAAACAAAACAATAGTAGAACTCCCGAACAATCAGTCTGCATCAGCTCTGAATCTGGAACGCGATCAGCGGATACAAAACATTGCCCAGACCATCGATAACCTTCTTGTTCAAAATAAGTCTTGGAAAAAAGGAATTATAATGCAGGAGTCTGCACAGGGACAAGCAGAAATGACCGTTTACTCACTCGTCTGCCATTGTGAATCCAAAACAGAGAGCCAAGATATTGAAAGGGGTGATGTAAAGTCTACCATCGGCAACCTCTTAGCTACTGCCAAGAATCAGCAGGCCACATCCTCCTGCAGAGTTGATGAGAATGAGAAGGGGAATGTGAACTTGTATAAAAGCTGCATTGAGAAAGGCGATCTACAATACCTTAAGAGTCTCCAGACTGAGACGTCAGAAGATGATGAGCTGGTGACTAAGGAGGACCAGCTCGAAATTGTGCAAGGGGATGTGAAAGAAGCAAAGAGAAGTCTCTATCTGCAAAAAGGAGTGGAGCGAACCATTTCTGATGTTTTGCCAGGAGACGTAAAGAACACTAAAAAAGTATTTTCGTCTTTCGAGTGCTCCCTCAGTATTGAGAATTGTATACCAAAGGAAGAAATCATCCCCGGGGACATCTCATCAGCCAGGAAACAACTAGCAGTAAAATCTCCAGTCATGATGGAAAAGGAGGAGGTCGTGTCCGGTGACATCAAAGCCACCATGCAGTCATTGGAGCGCGCCAAGCAACAGAGTATGCATGTTGAGCGTGATGTCATAAAACCCGGAACCATCTACGACATGGACCTGGCGGTGCAGGGTCCCGAAACAGAGGGGAACCAATTGCAGAAAGAAGAAATCATATGTGGAGATGTGAAGGCGGCAAAAAGGTCCCTTGAAATGGCAAAGAATCAAAGTATGCAAGTGGAACGTGACACCATTGGAACCATCTACGACATGGACCTGGCCGTGCAGGGTCCCGAAACAGAGGGGAACCAATTGCAGAAAGAAGAAATCATATGTGGAGATGTGAAGGCGGCAAAAAGGTCCCTCGAAATGGCAAAGAATCAAAGTATGCAAGTGGATCGTGACATCATTGTTCCCGGAAAGATATATAACCTGAATGTCTCAACACAAGAGCAAAGCTCCACAACGGTGACACATTCCATGTCATCCTCCTCTTCCAGAAGCCAGCGGATAACGACAACTTTTGAAAAGGTCAGTAAAGAGCATGAATGCCATGGTGCATTTCAGGCATGTCAAAAGGGTTCCATGTCACAAAGTGCAGTTATAGTCAATAATTATGCACAACACTCACTGCCACCAATGGTAAACTCGAAGAGTGATGTTCAGAGCGCAGAGGAAGAGGCAGAGGTTGTCAAAGGAGATGTCAAGGCAGCCATTAGGTCTCTGCAGAGTGCTGCAGGAGAGCAGAAGATGCTAGACAAAGAGGATGTTGTAAGAGGTAACATGCAGATGGCCCTGCAGTCTCTTGAGAAATCTAGTGTAAATGTATCCAAGGGAGACTTTAAATCTGCAATGTTGTACAGGAATTCAGGCAAAGCTTGTTCAGGGAGCAAGACAGTACACAAGCAGTGTGTTGTGGTATCTATGCCTCCATCTGACACTGAATTGTCTCCTTTGGTTTCAGTAACCTATGGAGCACCAGCACCATCCATCACAACAGAGACTCCAACCCCCTCCAGCCCTGTAGCAATATCGCATGGAAACTCTAAACCAAGCAGTTTCGTAGCTGTTGTGCCACCTCCGCTCCCTCCGAAATCAAGTGAGAAACCACAGGAGCAGAAGCCAGCTCTACTGCCCAAGCCACAAAAGCCAATAGTTAGACGCAATACGTTTCCACCCCCAGCTTCCGAAGTCCCATGCCCCACCAAAGATGGCGAGGAAACGTCCATAATTCAGAGCCAAAGGAATTTAGTAAACAAAGAAAAATCAAGTGACATTGAAGTTAATGACTCACATGATAATGCAGTTCAGAAGCCAAAGAAGGATACAGCAAAACCTGCAGAAAAAACAACTGATTGCCGAGCTGACAATAAATGTAATAAGTCACACTTCACTGAAATGGATAGAAATGTGATACAGAAAATCAATGCGGCTGAAGAAATACAGATGTGTATGCAGACTTATGCAGGAGATGCAGAGCATGACATGACTACAGGTTTTCATGTGGCCCTACAGAACTTTGGGAGAAAGGAACAAGTTACTACTGACAGAGCCCCTACATTGGCCAAAAAGAGCAAAGTTATAAATGATGAGATTTGCCCAGAAAAACAGATCAACAACACTGAAGCACAACCACAGAAATCAAATCCCAGCATTCACCACAAAGAATCCTGCAACAATGAATTGCAAAAAGCAGCAGCAAACATTCCAGCAAATACTTGTCCTATAAGCCAAAATAGGCATCACGAAGAATCGCAAGAACCTGATAATAAAGTTGTTTTAAGAAAGAAGAAGCCAAAGAAGGAGACAGACGATGAACGATATCAGAGGCTCTCAGTCCACAAGGATGAGATCATGAAAGGAAACGTAAAAGCAGCGATGGAAATCTTTGAAAATTTAAGAAAACGAGAGGAACTCAAAGAAATCCTCTCTCAAGTGCAAGAGATGGAGGGAGAGACCAGCAATGTAGATGTCCACTCCATGGCGACATTATTCGATGATGTACCCGCCTGGATAGTTACGCCAAGTAGAAAGACAAAGCAAAGTACGGAAATTCATGAAAGGAAGTTTGAAATGGAAACACGGGATGATGATATGGAAAGCACCTCATCTGTCGAGACGGCATTTGAAGATCTTGAAAAAGCGAGCAGGGAAATAAGAAACCTGAAGGAGCAGACATTAGCCAAGCTCATGGATATTGAAGAGGCAATTAAAAAAGCTTTGTACTCCGTCTCCAATCTGAAATCCGAAGCCGACATTGCAGGGTTATCGGGGCTGTTTGATGAGTCGTTGAAATCTGAGCAAAGCGCTCAGCCTGTCAACAATATCAGGAAGATCAGTATTGCGTCCAGTAAGAATAAACCGGAGCAAACTGAGTCGAATGTGAAAGCAGCCTCAGCCTCAAGTTCTTCAAAACCGCCAGAAAGCCCATCTACCAAAGGTCACAGAAAGCCACTCGTTAGGCAGAGCAGTGCTCCATCATGCCCATCATTCATCTCAATTCACTCTGCTGCCAGAAAACATACAGACCAGCCAAAAACAAATGGAGATCTGGACCAATTGTCAGCAAACGTGGTTTCCTCAAATCATGTCCACACTCCTACTCTACCACAACGTAAGGTCAGCGTAATTGAGCTGAAAACTGTTCCTGAACCTCCAGCTGGAATCGTTGGCAAAAAGAAGACTGTCAGTGAAACGTATGAAGAGACTGATAGCTTTGGCAACTCCTTCAGTTCCTCCATGACATCAACGTTCATCACAAAGCAATGCGAGACGAAAGCCTCTGCAATGTTTGAGGAAGTAATGTCACCCCGATTGAGAAAGAAGTCCTTTTTAGACAATACCCAGAATGCCAAAGAGGGAGGGACAGTTTTTGTATCATTCAGCCAACCAAAGACGGGAAAGCATTGAAATGCCCAAAGAAAAACCATTGTCGTTTTAAATGACGAATTCTTGCTTTTATGTATTTATAAAATGATGAATTCATGACTGTCACGATTGTCAATGGTGTCATACAACTAGTTTATCTTCTCATGAAATCCCAAAACTTAAAAAAAAAAGTGTATTATGAATTTTATACTGTAACACTATAGTAACTTATGTCCTTTTATTAAAGTTAAGCAATATGCTTGATATGTTGTGTAAAGATCACATGAATGTAAAATTAAAGTTATCGAAAAGGTATTGATATTTTTGTTGTCTCTATAGTGTGTTTATACCCATTTTGGGCGGGAACCCCTTTTGGTGTTAGCATTATGTTATGCTTTAGCTATTGAAAAATAGCAGATCTACAAGCTCATAGCGCGCCACTCGTAGGTCTGCTATTTTTGAAAAATCGAAGAACGACTGACATAGAAACATAGCTTTTTCAGAAAACTGTCAGGATGTAGAAGACATTTTTAGAATCTGATCTCAGGTAAAAAAAAAAACGTTTGATCATTTCATCGTCTACTCAGACTTACTGTATGTGAACCCCAGACAGTTTTTAAGTTGCTTCAGTATTTAGATATTTGATATTATTTTTTGGTTCCCCGCCCCCTTCCTATACAAACCCTTGGTAACTACAACCCCCATTTTAACCATGTTAGATTAATCGAAAACACTCTTTTTTCTGGTGACTGATACTGCCCTCCTAATACGTGAGGGGGGCCGTGTAATAAAAACCACGGGCACCTCTCGTATTAGGAGGGCAGTAGGCTATGAGTCCCCAGAAAAAAGGACAGGTGTTTTCAATGAATCTATCATGGTTAAAATGGAGTTTGAACTAAGTTACAATAGGGTTTGTATAGGAAGGGGGCAGGGCAGCTAAAATGAATATCAAATATCTAAATAGTAAATACTGAATCGAGCAACTTAAAAACTGTCTGGGGTGTTCACATATAAGACTGAGTAGACGCTGAAATTACCAAAAGTCTTTTTGAAAGTGAAATATCCCTTTAAGACCATAGGCCGATTCTACAAATGCCTTCTATTCTAAATCAGTAGTTCTCAAACCTCTTCGTGTCAAAGACCCACATGGTATGTAGGCCTATTTGGCTGCTTTGGGACCCCCACCTGAAAATGTTTGGTGACAGGATGCCCCCAGAAGAGAGGATTTGTGTTAAACAACACTTTCAAGATTTTTCAGAAATGTACAGAAATAGCAGATGTACAAGCTCGCTTTGTAGATCTGCTATTTTTGAATAGCCAACATATGAAATCTAAAATGACACATATATGCTTTCCCGGTTTTGTTGGGTTAATAAAATAAAGTAATATAGTTTCACTTTTGCAACAAGAAAAGACAAAAAAGGTAATATTATAAATAATATGTTCATGAAATAAACAGAACTAATTGACACAAAGCACAAACATGGGGTTCAATTTCATATACACAGCATCATGGAATAAGGTTGAAGTGTGCAGCATTGCCTAATTCATACTCCATAGTACCATGGTGTCCCGCTCCAAAAATAGCACAAAGCACGGCGCGTTGTGAGCTTGCAGATCGCCTATTTTGGCGCAGCTGGACACCATTGTACAATAAAGTTTAAATTTACTGGCAATCAGGAGAATCCCTGCAGCATGGAAGCAGAGACACTACATAGTTCAGACTGGGTTTCCAAATTTGATAGAATTGGTCTGTTTTTAGTACAATTGTTGCGTTTTTAGACCTGAGGACGATTCTTCAAATGTCTTCTAAATCCTGACGGTTTTCTTTAAAAACCCTATGTTTCTATATCAGTGGTGCTCAAAATTTTCTTGTCAAGGACCCCCAAAAATATATGTAATTGGCCGCCGTCCCTCATATGAAAATATGTTGTTCCAGGGACCCCCCCCCCCCCCCCAGAACCAAATATTTGAGTTAAAAACGTTCCATCTGAAAGAAAGATTTGCGCGACGTTTTCACGATTTTTCAAAGAATAGCAGATCTACAAGCTTGTGTCGCGCTACGAGCTTGTAGATCTGCTATTTTTCAATAGCTAAAGTATAACATAATGCTTAAAATACCAAAGGGGGTTCCTGTCCAGAATGGATTAAGCTTGTAGCTGCAGTGCTACAGCACAATCATCCAAAAAGTTACTCAAGCATTTACAATGCTAATAAACTACACTCTGTTGCATGAATTGGAGGAACTACATTTTTTATGAACATTATTCCCACCAAATTATACCACCGACGACATATTAAAACATCATTAAACATTGTTTCAACATGTCTGCTAGTGCTATGTGCTTCAAATTCCACAGTTTGTGAGGTCAATTCTCTTAAAAGAAATACTTGGTTGGTATTTAATTTGCCAAAGGGGGGCATACTGGTAGTCAGAAAACAGCTCACACACAGGTGCTATTAGGCTACATTTAGCTGCAGATGTTTGTTTGGAAAATGTAGAGCTACATTTATAAACTGAATATATACATTGAATAGTGTTTGTAATCCTTATAGTTCCAGTTATCCGTCAAGGAAATGTGCTCTGCCTGTTTGACACCTGTCTACCCCATGGAAAAAATGGTGGCCAATAAAGTGATCCTGCACAGCAACTGTTTCTGTTGTAAACACTGTAAAAAGAAGCTCAGGTAAGATGCCAACAATGAAATTGAATTGCTGTTGAAACAAATCACCATTTCGAATGAGACTTTCTTTCAGTTTTTAGTTTGTCTTTGTGGACCAATTCAAATTTCAAAAAATAAATTCCAACGTTAGCATTTGGGATTTAAAAGGAGTAATCTAGGGTTAATATAGTATGGAAAGTGTTGACAAATTCTTGAAATTTTCCTTCTTTTGTTCTTTAATATTATTCTAATTTTAAGAAACTTCTGGAAATCTTCAAAATAAACTAAATGACCTGTTGCATTTATGCTTATTCACAGCATTCAAAACTATTCTTCCATTTATGGGGAGTTCTATTGCATCTTTCACTACCAGCAACTTTTTAAAAGAAAGGGAAATTATGATGAGGGGTTTGGGCACAAACAGCATAAAGACCGCTGGCTTCAGAGTAACAAAGACATGGATGAACCAGATGCCAAGAAGACGCCCAAAATGACCACGGGGGGCAATATCAACATCATCTGTGACACAGCAGCGCCCTCTGCTGGTGTGTCTGCTGCAAAGCCACCCACAAGAGAACCAACAAAGAATAGTTGTGAGAATGATATGGGAAAGTTGAAAGTCAGTTGGCCACCACAGAGAAAGGATAAAGCTGGTCGCCCTGCTCAGCAGGTACACACACCCTCGAGGTGGAACAACCCATTTGACATAGATAAAGCAGCTAAATTGTCAAGTCCCATTTCAGGGCATCATAATGACAAGAACAAATTAAAGATGATTGAGGGAGAAGTCAAGAAAGTCGAGAATGTGAAAACATTATCAAAATTCTCAAGTTCAGAAAAGAATGCAGAATCTAAAACACAGTGTTTTAAATCAGCAGATAACTCAGCTCCACAGGCAAGGCTGTGGGGTTCTTCCACCAATCGAGCACTTTCCAGGGAGCGTATCTCAAAAACAGAGATAGATTTCTCTTCGGCTCGCTTAAGTAAGGGTGCGACCACTACAATGACAAGAATAGAACACAGGGGTTTGACACCGCCCAAAATGAATCCATCAGTGCCACATTTGGGGACAAGCTCTCATTCCAAAGTTAAGAAAACTGTCCGATTTGCTCCAGAAGTAGAGGCTGCTCAAAATGAGCAACTGTCCTCTGAGCTCAACTTGGAAGCAGTGGTTGAGGAGACATTTCAGCAGAATTCTGATCAAAGTGAACAGCAGCAAATGGAAAATGCATCAGGCATATATGGCAATGCAGAGATGAAGGATGATAATTTGCCATTTGAGTTAAGTGAAGAACAGGTAGAAAATGAAGTAATCTTTAATCCCTATAAATCCAGCTCTCAGGAAAAAACTACTGACTTGAGTATTTCTGAGACATCAGAGGCAGAACTTACTGGTATGGAGATTAGTCAAGAGGTCCCTCAGACTCAAACAGGGTCAAAAGGACTTTTAGTGGACTCTGATGTTGACAAGCTACACGCTGACAGAGAAAGTGACAATGCAGCTCATGAAGAGAAAACTACAACTCATGATGCGTCATCCAAAAACCTTGGTAGCCCGTTAACGCTTTTGGGTCCTGCTGATCAAAATGTAATGGGGAGTCAGGTAGAGCACGCGACAGCAGAAGACAAGAGTCTTGAAAACAATACAACTCAGGCAGAGAAGATAGACGTAGAGACTCATGGGCAGAACAAGGGTGTTGCGAGATCCAATTCCCTCAAGGGTTCTGTTGACAAACAGGCCGATAAGATAAATAGCAAAAAAGGATCATGGTCAAAAGGAAAGAGTCCCCTTTCCAAGCTTTTCACAACAGGTGGCAATGAAAAAACAAATAACGGTGAAATAAGAGATAACAGTAAACCGGAGAACAAACCAAGGGGCATCTTTGGAAAGCTGTTTCAGTCCTCGGCAGAGAAGAAGACTGACGAGGCTACGTCAGCCACACTAGAGGAAAGGAGGGACATTGACAAAGTTCAAAGGGAAATTAAATCCACAGAAGGGGTAGAAATAGCAAAGGCTGTGAACACATCTCAACCCCCTCCCCTAGAGCAGGAAACCGTGAGAAATATGCAAGACAACTCACATTCCACTGACGCCAATGTATTGAATATTACTGCGGACAACCGCAAAGGTAGTGATGTTGCAGGTGATCATATAAATGTTGATCAACTGTCCAAAATAGCTCAACAACAAATCCTCAGTGTGGACAATGCTGAGGACGTAAATGATCCATTTGGTGACCCAGAATGCATTTTACAGAACAATGAAGGTAGAGGTTCTGACATGGCTGTGTCTACAGACACTGCTTTTATTCCTTTGGAACCAGTGGCCAAAGTATCTGAGATGTCCACCATGGAGATGATAGCTGAGAAAAGTGGCATTGAAAGTGTGGGTGATACACAGGAGGAGCTTCCTGCATTCTCACAGGAGCTTCCTGCATTCTCTGTGTCTGCAGATGTCTCCGATTCACTGGGTGATACACAGGAGCTTCCTGCATTCTCACAGGAGCTTCCTGCAGTCTCTTTGTCTGCAGATGTCTCCGATTCACTTCTCGGCAGGCTCGACTCTCAGGCCATAGCTGAAAATCCAGATACATTTGGTATCACAGGTCAACTCATGATCTCTGACCCGCCTGCACCCATAGAACAAAATGAGAACTGGACCGCAGATCCATTCGATTTTACTGGCAATACTCAGGGAACGGACTTTGACATATTTGGCTCAGATAGTATTCTTGCTCAACCACCTGCAATGAATAATTTTGACCACGGCAGAGATTCTTCTGCCTTTCCTGACGATATCTTTGGTTTTAGTGACATCTCAAACAGTGCAGGTGTCTTTGCAGTGCCGCCAAGTCAAGCCATTTCCAGTCCATTTGGAGACTTCCTGGGTTTAGACAGTTCAGTCAGTGCTGCAGCACCAGCTCAGAGTTCAGATCCTTTCACTGAGAACATGGTGACATTGGAGCATAACATGCCGTCTGTGTCTGAAGCCAGCAATACGTTGCTTGCTTTCACAGACTCTCTTCTGGAGCCTCTGGGCAGTAAAACTGAACACGTGACAGAAAGTCCTAGCACAGACAATAGCTGGATGGATGATTTGCTTGGATAATACCATACATCAATAACAATAAAACAGCACAATAGCCACATATAACACAGTAAACATGATATGTGATTGTGTTGCCTGAAAATGAATTGTAAAAACATTACACATTAACCATGATCAGATTACACTTTGCTTTGCATTTTATTTAGAAAACTTCACTGGATCTGTATGAAATATAAACCTGGTGCTTAAATGTGTCAATAAATAATATTTGGTTCCTCTAAGGGAATAGAATAGGAATAAAATAAACCATGTACTTTAGGCACAAATGCACACAAATGTTTTGAGTGAAATTACCAGTTATGCTGAGAAATACACTTACATTGAAATAGGAATTGTGTTATAAATGTGATATTACAATTTCAGTTTCTTCAGTTGATATCAAATACTGTATAAATGTGATTACAATTTCAGTTTCTTTACCAGTTGATATCAAATAATGTATAAATGTGATATTACAATTTCAGTTTCTTTACCAGTTGATATCAAATACAGTATCAAAGTACATTTCTAAATGCATTATTTATCAAATACGGTATCAAAGTACATTTCTAAATCATTATGACCCATTTCTTGAGATTTTGAAGTTGATTATCTTTGTCCATGAAGCTTTCAGAAGGTTCCCCTTCCATCATCATCATATATATATATGTTGTTATTAATGATTAAAAATGCTGATGAAAAATGTTGCTTGTTTGTGTTGTTGGTAAATGTATGATCATCTGCAATGTAAATACAACGTAAATAATATACAATTTCAAATTGCTTGATTGTCAGTAATTATTTTAAAATTTCACTGGAGGATAAGGCCCTTGAGTTAGATACTCTAAAAACATAAATATAATCAGAAACAGCTAGATGTAAGGTGAAACAGCAAAGTATGCATTAAAAGAAGACATTTCTTTAGAAATGCAGGGTGGGCACAATATAGATGTTGAGTAATTAAAGTAAAAACATTAGAAAACGAAATGTAACCAATTCAAAATGTCTCCTAGCTGGGGTGATAACCAGTTCAATGAATCATGCATAACATAATGATGCGTACTGTACGATAATCGATAAGGACACCTCAAGACTGTACGATAATCGATAAGGACACCTCAAAACAATCCTGCAGCATTTAAGGATGTGTGTCAGAGAGATGTTCTGGTAAATTATGTCACCATAGTCCAGTACAGGAAATAACAGCTGCTGGGCAAAGTTGTGTTCTTATTTTGAAAGTAAAACCATTTATTGATCTGTACATTATTTTAAGTTCTAATTACATCAATATGAGGCTTAAAAGAAAGTTCAATTACAGAATTGACAGGAATTCTAGGTAAATCCTCCTACGAGGGACCACAATCCACAAAATATATATACAAAGATCAGACCATGCAGTCTGAAGTGATTGGTACTGTACTGTACTGTACTGTACTAGACACAGTTTTGATGTATTTCAATAGGTTCCATTTGTCATACATAAGAGACTTTAAACATAGTATTAATGTTTACTAACATTTAGTATTATATGAAATCAAGAGATTGTTTGACACACACACGCTCGCCATTTGGGTGATAATCACGGCAAACTAATGTCTCATGCCAACCATTTTGCACGGATTTATTGGACTATATAACATGGTCAAGTCTTGGTTCTAACGACAGTGTTTGGGTAATAGGAATGTCACAGATAGAAACGAACGCCAGTGACCGTGAACTCTGGAGGTCCCTTGTCGACGGCCTATACCCCAGTAGGGGTGTAAGGCGTAGGTAAGGAAGTAATGTCACAGATGCAGCAACAATCTTATGATCTGCACTAAAGTGAATACAATTCATATTACCGGTATAATAAGCTCTTGTACACAGTTCTACAGTTTAGTTGAACATATAGGTTGATTGTCTTTGTGCATGTGCATCGTTTTGGACATGCTGGTCCCATTCCTGTAAAGGAAACAGTACAGAGACATATAAATAAAGATACAAGCACGACTGTAAGTATATTGATGACGTGCAGGCAGCGTATAGACTATAGAGGGTATGCGTGTGACATCATCATCATACCCGGAAGTTATGCGGGAACGCCTACTGAGTGGCAACTAACTACGTTCTGGCCTTGAAAGCCCAGGCATACATGCAAACAGAAAAGTCCTATTTTATTGCATTAAAGGACTTTAAACAACATTAAATTCACTGTCACTCACTTTGCCACTCGATCTGTGCATACCCTCTATAGTGGATTAACATTACCTTGGGTCTACAGCGTCTTCAGTGGATTCAGGCAGTTCTCTTCCCTTGGTCTCGGGAAGCAGGAAGGTCAGAAGTCCACTAAGTATTGCGAGGCTACTGAACACGATGGTGGGAATACCCCAGTAGAACACAGCCAGCATGTTGAGCAATGGAGACAACATCGCAGCTGATCTCATCAGCACCGACCCTAAGCCTGTAGCCGTTTGTCTGGAACAGAAAGGAGGGGAAACAACATTGTATATATTGAAAGCTTTAGGAGTTAACATTTTAAGACAATTTATCCTAATGATAATTCGTCAAATGACATGAGTTGACAGGCTGACGGGCGACGGGCTCGTTTACGAATAATTTCTGAACAAATCTTGTTTATCAGTTTTTCATCAGTTTTGATGTTAAGTTACTTTCGATTTGACAAATCTTGAGTTGAAAAATCATTAAATACATACATGTCTTTCACATAGGTGTACGTGGTTGGCAAAACCTTCTAGCACATTATTGTATTATCCCATTAGACAATATCATGTATGACATTAAGTAAGTAAACTAAAATAACTCATCACAAGCATTTGCTCTTCGACTCAACCCTGGTCAAGATAGTGCATAATGTGTGTGAGGATAAAGAAAGGTTGTAATAAGACCTATACATGTGCTATATAAAATGTATTCATTATCATACCGAACGGATGTTGGAAACAGCTCCTGAACATAGACGTTGCATATGGATCCTGCTGAAACCATGAAAAAGCGTCCTGTGATAGCCAGTGCACCAATGGCAACACCATTGCCTGAAACAGAATAATAAAGTGACATAGGCCTATACGGACCAAACCTTTTTTTTTCCATTTTGACAACAAAACAATATTTCAAATCTTCTTACTGCGAGGAACAGCTAGGATAACGCTGCACGTCAGCCCGCCCATCAGCAGCGTACACATTAGAGAGGTTTTCCTGCCCAGAAGCTCTAACATCCAGATGCAAAGCAGATGGGCAGGCAGCTCAGTGAGACCAAACGACACTTGCATTACAAAGAAATCCATTCCAAGGTTTGCCATATTAAATAAAAGGCAGTAGTAGGTGAGGTTCACTACCATCCTTGGCAGATGTTTGACAGGGAGGAAAAAAGACATTAGTCATGTGCAGTGTGTCACTACTACTTTCCATGTAGGCTACTCTGGATTTTGTTATTTTTTACAATTCTTGAGCAACATTGCTACGTAATACTATATCTACATAGCAGTCAACAAATTCATGGATTTATTTACAGTGTTTTACAAGTTAAACTGTTCAATAAACTCAAGTCTTACACGATCATTAAATGAAACCAATATCATGTAACTGTTGAGAAACGCTTGTGCATGTATCATGAATGCGTCACAGAGATCATGTTAAGCCTTGCCATTTCTAATAAGTCATATTATTGTACATTATTCATATACATATTATATTTTAACACCAAGACTCTTCAAATAATGAATACAAAGGAGAAGAAGCGCTGCTCGTGGTCCGTGTGGTTAAAAACTGTAAACAGGTGCTCGTTGGCGAGGGTTCGATAATGGCAAAACAAAAGGAGGTCCAAGGCACTCTGTTGCAGTCACGTATAAAAGGCCTTTATTTGAATGGCATCAGCTCGGCAAAGAGCATTAAAAAAATCACACCCGTGTGAACTGAGTGGTGCAACTCCCCTCTCCCCTGACCCCCTCTCTCTCTCTCTCTCTCTCATTAGCAGGCAACAGTGCAGCACTATCTCTCTCTCTCTGTTTCTGGCACAACAGCGCCACTTTTGCCCCTACTGGTGCTCATAGTCACACACAAACAGTCACATAGGTTAACACATAGGTTAACACGGACATTGCTGTTCCTTGGAGTGGTTGCACCACTCAAAAATGACCAACGCGTTTCGGCTGTCAAGCCTTCGTCAGGCTCCCATAGTTTTTTAATGCTCTTTGCCGAGCTGATGCCACTCAAATAAAAGGTATTATATACTTAAATAATATCTAAAAACTATTTACTACTACAGTCTTTGTCTTCACATCATTCATTTGGGTGGAGGTCTGTAAACTGAACTTACCATGCGAATGCTATGGTAACGAAATATTTCCTGAGAACAGGTGATTTGATAATAACCTGTAGTCCACCTTTCTCCACAGTTCGGTTCTTAACAATCTGTAACAGAGGTACAGAGTAGTAATTGTTTTATACATATTTGGTGACAATTCTTCTTACCCCACACCCCTCCTTCTACATAGCAGTACACATAGGGGAAAGACTGAATCTATTTATATAATATTTCAAACAATATATATATATATAATGTCTATATCATTAATTTAAATGATCTTTTTAATGGGAACCTTCATTTTCCGATACCTTTTCCAGCAGAGATTCTGGAACTGTACGTTTGTTGACTGCTGCTGCCCTGAGAATCAACTGTTTTACCTCCTCTGTTCTTCCTCTGCCCTGCAACCATCTGGCCGACTCTGGAATGAACCTTTTAGAATACAACAACAGAGTCAAGAAATTCCAATACAAAAGTCACTAGAAGGAGAGTATTTAGAAAATGTTGAGAAAAAAAAAAGAAGAAAAAAAGAAGCCGTCGTAATAACGCCTACCATATGTAAATTACAACCACTAGATTTGGTACTGCGAAGACCAACTGAGCAAGTCTCCAGTGACGGATGAAGTAGAGTATAGCAACGAGGATACACTGCCCCATGGCAGCCATGAGCTGACCCACTAACACACCAAGAGATCGCTTTGTTGTCCCGATCCATTCAGAGGCTGCAAGGAACAACACTTTGGTTAGTTTCTACATTCTACAATTATCATTTTTAACCTGTTCCAATTAACCACAGTATAAGCATCAGGACGTCTTACTGGTTTGATATCTGCTGCTATTAGAGGGTGGCTGCCTGGGTCTGAGCACGAAAATAGCATGGTTGTTTTTCACCACCAGTGTGCAACCTAACACACACACGCACATATTAACTGTATATATGATGATTTCAGGCGTGCCAGTACAGTACAGTGCAGTACAGTAGAAGTACCCCCACACGGTAACTGTCATTTTTATTTGATGGAAAGAATTTGTGTATATTTGATATTGTTGTTTTGCCATTTAACACGCTCCTTTCTCACGATTATCCAACTGTGATTCATCGGAGCTTGTACAGTAAACTGTTTTACACCTGTAGATTTGTGACATGACAATTTACTAAAATTGACTGATAATATTCTAGTATAAAATACCTGATTATACAGAGTACCAGCTGGTCCAAAGCTGTGGACACAAAACCCTCCAGCTCCAACCACCACCATGAGTTTGCTTTCTATATACACCACTATGTAGACTTTGGGACTTAACCCTGATGTTATGGTAAAGAAAATAAAATCAGGGCTGGTTTTACCACATGTGTTGTTTCAAGTAAGTTATAACAGTACGGCAACTACCAATAAAGGTTAATTTGACTGAACAATAACTGACTATATCTGTGCTTATATTTAGAGTAACATACTTAAAGGAGGTTTTCTTACCTTTCTTTGTAGTCGTTACGTCCCCACCAAAGAGGTCCAGGTGTTTTTTTGTGCAAAAACTCCTTATTGGCTATTTCCCCTACCATAAGCCCTCAATGAATTGCATTGAATGGGAATTGAATGGGGCTATGGGGTGTTGTGCTAATTCGCTTATTTCCATCAAAATAAGTAGTAAAGTGTGCAGCTTGGGATATTATTTACATTATGAAGAGAGGATATATACAAAAAAATATAAATTTTGAGCGATGGAAATAAGCGAATTAGCACAACACCCCATAGCCCCATTCAATGCAATTCATTTAGGGCTTATGGTAAGGGAAATAGCCAATAAGGAGCTTTTGCACAAAATAACACCTGGACCTCTTTGGTGGGGACGTAACGACTACAAAGAAAGGTAAGAAAGCCTTTTAGTATGGAATTCTCCTTTAACTGTACCAACCAGCTAACATACTGTACCTAGTACGATGCAGTTGACTCGGAATCCTCCATATCCAACTCCAACCATGAACTGAGATAACGAATATAGGTAGAAGTAGGGACATAATCCTGTTGTTATATTAAACAGGAACATGAGCACCACTGGAATTTGAGTTGCTCTCTTTCGGCCAAATCTGTAAAACGATAAGAGCCATTATTAGATTTTTTTTCATGAAATATCCTCAATGTGTTGAATCATAGTTAGTTAGACAAAAGGACAAGCACAATTATGTCTACCGGTATTTGAAATACTTACGATTCAGCAAATGGTCCAAAAAGGAGAGAACCAACCACAATGCCAGCCATGAACACTGTTTGTGTAACTCCCACCAAGGTGGCTTTGCTACAAACTAGATCAAACTGAAAAAAAAAAAAAAAAATAGTGAACGAAAAAAAAGGGCTTTATTGATTCAGAGAAAATATATACGATAAATTCATAGATTTCAACCTACGTCAGTGACAATGGTGGCTTCAAATGTAGACTTGTCGTACAGCCATCCATTCTGGCACTCTGTGGTCTCATTAAGTCCATACTCCCTGATGGCGTCGATGTCCCAGTCCACAGGGACAAACATCTCACACCTGCTGAAGGTCCCATCCGTCTCCTGTGGAAGGGTCAAGTTAGCCTGCTCTTCTGGGGTTAAGCTGGGATCAGCTTTGAGTATCCAGTCTGTGTTACAGCGTCGGACCGGATCTGAATCGAAAAAAATCATGTTGGAAAAAAGAAAAACTATAAAAAGATTGGGAAGGGAAAGAGCAAAGAGAACAATCTTCTGGTATAATCCAAAGTCTCCAATGGCCTCAAAGATCTCTCCAAAATCAGCCATGATTTGTTTAAAAAAAGATTCAACTTCAAACAAAGTTGTTACTGTATATATGCTGTGGTTGCAGGGCAAACCACAGAGACTGCCCTCGTCAAGGTAGTAAATGAATGAACACGGATGCAAAAAAAACGGTGGGGAAAAAAAACGGTGCCACCTCCCATACAATAGACTGTGACATCCTTCTGACGTCAAAAAGATATATCTTTACCATTTAACCACATGAAATTGGTGCCATTGTCCCTGTAAAGTTGGCCGATAGGCTCCAAGAACAGTTCAAAGTCCAGGAATGCAGGGGTTTTTACGTTTATTTCCCTCCACAAACACCTAATAAATAGCAGTGCAGCATATAGGCTACACAGTGAGTATAGGCAGACAATGATAATAACACGAATAAGGCTGGCCAAAAATAACTTCAAAATCTGAAATGAACACATCACTTCAACACTTCATGAAGCTAAACTAAATAAACACAACAAACTAAGAACTTGAGAAACTGTTTTAAACAGGCTAAACCTTACACATGAAGGCCCTGGCAGCTTAGCCCGTCTCCGGACCCCCCGGGTTGAGCTCCTTTGGACCCCTAACCCGTAGGGTCCGGTCTCATCGACTTCAAGCGACGTGGTACGCAATCTGACTTACCCCTCTCCGACGGGTCTCTGCACTGTGGGTATGACGCTGACATATTCCAAAAGAAGCATATAAGAGCTATAGGAGACAACGAACCCTCTGACCCCTAAGTATTTTTAATGTTTGTTAGACCGTTTTGGCAGCTCTCTTCCTTCCTTCCTTGACTTCCTTATTGACATCCTATTGTACCGCCTCCAGCACCGTGGTTGGCTACCTGCGACAGAGCGCCGGAACTGGCTATCTGCGCGTTCCTGCCTCTATCGCAGGTAGCCAGCCACGGTGCTGGAGGCGGTACAATAGGATGTCAATAAGGAAGTCAAGGAAGGAAGGAAGAGAGCTGCCAAAACGGTCTAACAAACATTAAAAATACTTAACGGCTTCTGCGCCGTTCGCGGGGGGGGGGGGGTCAGAGGGTTCGTTGTCTCCTATAGCTCTTATATGCTTCTTTTGGAATATGTCAGCGTCATACCCACAGCGCAGAGACCCGTCGGAGAGGGGTAAGTCAGATTGCGTACCACGTCGCTTGAAGTCGATGAGACCGGACCCTACGGGTTAGGGGTCCAAAGGAGCTCAACCCGGGGGGTCCGGAGACGGGCTACTGGCAGCTCTCCCTTAGTGTTGTACTAGTGACTAGTACAACAAAATATATCTTTGACTATAAACTAGTCAAAACTAAAACTCCTCACCTGAAGCCTCCATTTTATAACGGGTGAGCCACACCCAGAACACAGATTAGTTTACTGTCAATTAACTAATCTCCATATATCTGATATCCTATAAAACAGCAATACCATTATACCAAAAACTTGTACACCACATAGACATCATATTTTAGACTTTAGATACCAATAATGCACATAATATACCAATTACACTTTAAAATAATATTGCAAACAGCTACAACCAAACAGACACTTCCAAGCCGGCCGGCTTGATGATCATCAAGCTGTAAATTGTGTTGTCTATAGGGCAGGGGCTGCCCCGTGACAGTCCCTGTTTGGGGTCCCTTATTCTGGGTCTGTATTCTGGGGGTACAAGGTCACAACGTGTCACATTGTGAGCTTGTAGAATCTGCTCATTTCGGTGAAGAGACTTGGTGTGGAAGATCTAGTATAGAGCCTTGGAGTACCCGGGTCGATTAATGATATAGGGTTTAATTCAATATGGATTATTGGCAGCTAGACTAGAGTTTGACCAAAGGATGATACAACATGTGACTGGATTACTCACTTGAGACGACTTCTGTACAGATAAAACAAAATGTTTTAATGATGTATTCTACACTTAGAGTAAAAGAACATGATGGTCATAAACCTTTTGATTCAAAGTGTACTTGATTGAAGCTCAGAATGTGACATCATTCTAGACACAACAGTCATGCAGACCTTTTGGGAGTGAATATTAATTTTAATAGTTTGGTGATAAAACAGAAAAGGAAATAAAGCAAGATTCCAAAATATCCATAAGCCATAACATACCTGAAGCTGTTGTCTTTATAAAATAACAAGCAATATCCTTGAGGTTTTTGTGCAGCCCAGAGATTTTACAGTCATCTCATAAAATCATAAACCTTTAAACTGATTGTCAAACCTTTGAGGATTGGCTTTGTATTTTAGCGACTTTCCAAATAAAGGTCAGGACCTACGCCATTCGAGTTGGCATGCTCCGAATAGTGGGGGTTGGGGGGGGGGGGGGGGGGATACAAATAAAATAAAATTATGAAAATCATGCTTTTCGACTATAGGCCTACATACTATGTTATTTTTCATGTTTTCTTTCCGCCGATTATCGAAAATGGCTTCAAGACTAGGGCCATTTCATTTTGGCAGGGCGTATCGTAGCCTCTTGGGAATATCAGCAATGGATTCTCCAGCCATGAAATGGTAAAAAAAGGTTTTGGTTGCTACCCAATACTCAAATGTATCAACTGCCCTCAATGGCCTCAGTACCCGCATACCTGACTAATTACCTAAAAAAAAGGTGAGCGAGGGAGCGAGAACAACGATCTGGTACCACCCACTTTCAAAACAAATATGGGTAAATTCTCCTTCTACAGCACTGCCACCCAAGCGTGGAATGCCCTGCCCCCTGAAAATCCACCTTTCAGCAGGCCCAAGGGAGAGGAAATGATCACTTCTCCATTAAATAGGTGATCAACCCCCACCCCCCTTTTTCCCCACTCTGTACAGTGTTTTATTTTTGAGTGGTGCAACCATATGGTGCAGCACTCCAATTCCCAGCAATGTGTGTCCCTGCCTGCCTGCCCATGGGTCTGTCCATCCCAGCACGGAAATAGTGTTCGTTCACCACAAAGTGTCACTGTTGCGCAGCCTAACACACACACACAAACACACAAACAGGCCAGGGAGGAGCGCTTGTACAATTCAGTACGTACAGCACAAGTACAGTACAGCACCACTGACTTCAGAGTTCAGACGGGTCTGATTTTTTTCGGGTGATATTGAATTTTGTTGTTCTTTTTCATGTCACGTCTATGAATTGAGCCATAGGGCCTAAATGGAAACAAGACCGCAAGGAGTTTGAGTGCTATCCCTTTTACACAAAGTGTTTGACGTTTGACTGTAGGCTCTGTTGCCGTTTTTACATTTATGTCTAATAAACTATTCAGTCAATTAATGAAAGGATAAAGTTAATATTTTGTATTGAAAAGACTCCAGTAAAGTAATAGCTCCTCAAAATTGTACCTAAAGACATACCCTAGCTGTCTCAGCATCACAATCAAACGAGCTCAATAATACAACATAATTAACTTCATAACACGACACAAAAACAATATGCTTCATCCTGACTAGTTGCTGCTTTACCAATTATAGGCCTATTAAGGAACATCAAAGTGAAATTACATGTAATTCCATCAATTCCTTTAATGCTAAGCAGCTAACTAGCTAAGCTAACACCTGCAGAAACTCACCTGAGTTTGTTAGGATGGATCGACATCAGTTTCCAGTCTTGTTTAGAAGCTTTTTTCACCAGCCTGGTAAAACATTGATCAGTCTGACGACTCTACTCCACATTCATGTCTAGTAACGTTACAATACTAGTTGTTTATTTGACTTTTTACTTCACAAACAGCGTGTTTGCTGCTGTGTGTGACCAAAAGGGGGAGGGGCCAGAGGGCGGAACAATTAGAGGACTTAAATAGGGGGTATTAGCATGCATAAAGTGAGTGTGAAATCGAGTGGCAAAGTGAGTTTAACATTGTTTGTTTCATCAGATAGGACTTTAATGTTTGGATGTATATGGGCTGTCAAGGCCAGAAAGTAGTTTTTTGCCACTCAGTAGGCATTCCTGCAAAACTTCCGGGTATGATGATGATGTCACGACTCACGCGCATACTCTCTATAGTCTGCACCTCCCTCGCAGAAAGCAGATCCTGCCAAACACTCTCCCCTCTGTGATCGTAGAGTTACTACAGGGGTTCCACCAAATCTTTGTGTGAAAGGATATATTTTTCACAATAACCATTGAATCCCTATAGCTAGCATCCCTATTCTGAGGAATTTTAGCCCAAAATAGCCGATCTACAAGCTCACTACGCTTCGTGTTTGTGAGCGTGTCCCTCGAAACATGGACCCTGCAGTGGTGCAAGTTCACTGGCCCTCATAAAATAAGACACTGCTTAGCTTTAATTATGCAGCCGAAATTACATTTATGTACAGTAGGCTACATTCTACCGTAACTCAAATCACAATATTAAATATTTGCTTCCACCCCAAAACAATAACAAAATAATTGAAAGATCCTAAATGTCTATGTGAAACAAGATCTGAAATGTTATTTTATGTTTACAAAAGAACTAGAGAGATCGGGAGACGCGTTACTGAACAAACAGTACATTTTCAACATGATGTTGTATAACATTTCCCGGGGTTTGGGATAGACATCAAGCAATCATGTTTTGGACATAGAGCTAAAACAAGGACCCAGTCTCAAAATAAAGGTATAAATTGTTTTGGAATGATTATAGAAGCAGCATTATGAATCAAGCAAAAGTTTAAAACAAAAAATACAGCTTTTGATGATTTAATCAGAAAAGAATATGTAAAAATAATTAAATGTCTTAACGTCTTTATATGGGAATTATTACATTATTTTTGCACTTGTAAACATAGACATTGTTTAATGGTGACTGTAATACTTTGTCAAAACGTTTGAAAACATGTCTGTGGTTCACTCTTTTTTTTTTTATGTTTTTTTTTGTGGCTTTCACCTTTATTTTATATGGAGGGACAGACAGTAGGCTGACAGGAAATGGGGAGAGAGATGGGGGAAGACATGCAGTAAAGGCCGTCGGGATCGGGAGTCGAACCCGCGGCACACTGCCAGACTGGATTACCAGCCAAGGTGCCTGGACCACTGAGCCATGGCCCAGGCCTGTGGTTCACTCTTATAGGTCAACAATACAAATGACGCTAGTTTTGTGGATTCATTTATTTGTAATACGTGGCCCCCACCAAATGACCGGAACTACTTAATATTCACCAAAACCAGAGCAGAACTCCCACCACGGGACTCGGCCTCAGGCAATAAATGAATACCTTTGCAACCACTATACTAATGTCAAGTATTTCCTACAGATTTAAGTCAAAAAATCTGAACTAACCCTTTAGTTTAAAGCCTTCCATGCAACTTTACAAGAGGCTTTCAAATCTAGCTCACCATATTTAGGTGATTATCTCATCAATGTCTTTTGACCGTCTTCTAGAGACTAGCTGGGAAGTATTGTACAGGTTTTTGAGTGGTCCAAGGAACAGCTTTGTCCCTATGTGACTATGTCCCTGTGTCCCAATGTTTAGAGTAGGCTACCAATAGGGGGTGCTGTTGCACCACTCGCTTCAGACTGGTCTGATTTTTTTTTGTCTATATGGGTTGCTGCAACTTTGATTGACAGCACTCAATCAAAGTTGTTTTGTTTGATTGTTTGTTTACACACTAATGTTGATTATGTCATGTTACTAATCTGTATGTTCAGACACTGAATTGCTTTGAAAAAATGTATTCAGGGGGTCCTCATTTGTAGTAACTCTGAGGACCCCCTGCTCCCCTAAGGGTCCTGGACCCCCTGTTGAAGACCCTTGAGCTGCTAGAACAATGTGCAAGTAAGAAAAGAGAAAAAACAAAACATGTAGGTTCTGAACTTCTGAGCCAAAAGTGTTTGCTCACTTATAGCTCTGTGACAAACGTAATAATTGCACCACCATCCACTTCAGTGATGCTTCATTCTAGTCTTTCTCTAGGACTAAATAGCAACATGTGATTATTTTAAATGTGTCTGACTCTGCCCATGAAACAATACATTTAGGAATTACTTTAAAGTTTGCATGAGCTTATAATATTGTGATCAGACATGCGTAAATCACTTCCTCTCTTCATTGGCTTCATAGTTCTGTAGGGAAAAAGACAACAGAACATTGGTGCATTAGTTTACATGGATTAATGGTCTTATTGTCTCCACCAGGCCGAAGGCATGGGGAGAGTATGTTTTGCACTCCGTCCGTCCGTCCGTGTGTCCGTGTGTCCGTCCGTCCGTCTGTGATCAGCTAATCTCCGGCACCGTTAACCCGGTCGATGCCAAATTTTGCACACACACTCCCTGGATGCCAACGATGAACCTCTGTCCCAAAAATTCCAGAACGGCCTGTTATAGCGCCACCAGGAGGCTGCTTTGTGCAAAACAGGTTTTTGGACAGTACACCTACAGATTTTGTCCAAACATCACGCAAATTGGTACACAGTCTCTCTAGAGCCATTCAACGAAACGGGTCTTTCAGATTTCTCAGACTCCATCCTGATTGGCTAAGATTGGCCTCCAAAGTTCGCAGGAGTGCTCAGTTTCAAACAAAATGCTGCAAATCATGAACACATCGTGTCATTTCCATGAAATTGTGCAGGCACATTCCCACTAGGCCGAGGAAGAAATGCCACATGAACATTTTCAACTCAGCCTCATGGTGGCGCTATAACTGGCCGAAAAGTGTTTTTACCTCTAACTGCACGGATCTGTGGATAACTTTGTATGCCAACTCCCTAGAAGCCAAGGAAAAACCTTTCACTGGAATTTTTCACATCTGCTCTTTATAGCGCCACCAGGAGGCCGACATATGTAAAACACATTTTCTAATATTACTCCTTCAGATTTTATCCAAATTTCACGCAAATCGGTACACATGCTCTCCATAGTCATGTGATCAAGACGGGTTTGTTTGATTTATCATAATCCACCCTCATTGGCTACGATTGGCTTCTAAACTTTTCAGGAGTAGCCCGCAGCGTCTGATTTTGGTGAAACCGTGCATGCATATTCCCACTAGGCTTTGGAAGAAATGCCACTTGACAGTTTTCAAATCAGCCTCATGGTGGCGCTACAACAGGCCAAGCCGCATCACACACACACACACACACACACACACACACACACACACACACACACACACACACACACACACACACACACACACACACACACACACACACACACACACACACACACACGTTTATATTGCTCCTAAACATTTTGCCAAACATCACACACACACACTCCTATCCTCCTGGTGGAGACCTGTGCCCAGAAGGGCACTTTTTCTAGTTCTGTCCCTATTCTGGGCATGGCATAATATAAATGGTAAATGGTGCATTTATATAGCACCTTTATCCAAGGCGCTTTACATAGATTGTGCATCAATTCACCAATTCACACACACATTCATGCACCGATGGTGGCAGAAACCATGCAAGGCACCAACCAGCACATCAGGAGCAATTAGGGGTTCAGCGTCTTGCTCAAGGACACTTTGACACTAACTCTGGGGGAGCCCGGGTTCGAACTGGCAACTTTGCGGTTACCATCCAGCCACTCTACCCCTGAGCCACCGCCGACAAACATTCTCTGTAAATAGCAGATCTACAAGTTTGGCGACTTGTCTGGAAGATATTTGGTGTAGAGGAAAAAAACAGACATATATTGGGGGGAATTAATTGCACAGAAAAAAAACCCACTGTTTTTTTTAATATAGTTGGTTGATTTATAAAATAAAAGGCGACATTGGCACCGGAAAGCAGAAGCAGCGATTGCATAATCCGACAACGGCATGAGACGCGGCACTGTCGGGGGGAGTAGGTGGATGGATTAGGTGGATGGATTATGACAGCTCCGTTATGACGGCCCGTTCGGCAGCCGCGCTCCAGCCGCCGCAACTGCCGGTAAACTGCCGGTAACAGCCGCGGTGCTGCCGAGAGAAGGGGCGGCAGCTGCCGGGGAAACTGGGGGGATTATGAGTATGACACTAGACTGCCGTTCCCTTCCGCGGCAGTGCGTTTGGTCTGACATGCGTTGCGTCGTGCTTGCGGTTATGGTTAGGGTAAAGGTTTGGGGTAGAGTGTCGGACTGATGCCGCCGAGAAACACTGGCGCGACCTGTCACGGGTGTTCCGCGGCTGATGCCATGCGTTGCGTCGTGCTTGCTTGTTAGTGGCAGCGGTGGCCGAACGGATTGCGGAGCGGTCTTGATACCGGAAGGTCGCCAGTTCGAATCAGCGGTCCGACACGTTAAAATTACCACCGCTGAAGTGCCCTTGAACAAGGCATTGAACCACTACGATGAAATGTTCTATGAGCAGGGCCTGGCTAGAAACAAGTTCTTGAGCTTAGCCCAGATACCCTGGGTAAATATAGTAATCATTTCATTTAATTTCATGTTATGGTTAGGGTAAGGGTTTGGGGTAGAGTGCTTGCGGTTATGTTATGGTTAGGGTAAGGGTTTGGGGTAGAGTGTCGGACTGATGCTGCCCAGAAACACTACAGACTGCCGCGGGTGTTCCGCGGCAGATGCCGCTGCCGGAAAATGCACTCGCTGTCTCTCTCCCGGAAAGAATGATTTACATTACAAATTACATTTCAAGGTGATGTGTCCAAAATATGAACAGTAAAAGAACAATGTATTTTAAACTAATAAATAAATGGTAGAACGCGGCATTCAAAGATAATGGCTCATCAACCCTGTGGCACTTTCAAGCTAGGATCTGGACACCCAGCCTATATAAACTGATTTGAGTAGGTTATTCAATAAACCATAGTTCAAAGTTCAAAAGACGTTTTCCTTGGCTCAGCAAGGATTACTAAAACAAGAGCATAGAGTTCAACTTGGATTAGATGTCTTGTTAAGTGGTGCAACCACTTCCTTACGCAGCTTTGTGTGTCTGTGGGTGGCTGGCTGGCTGTGTCCGTCCCTGGCTGGGTCTGAGCACGAAAATAGCGTTTGGTTGGTTTTCACAACCAAGTGTCACTGTTGTGCAGCCTAACACACACACACACACACATATTAACTGTATATATGATGATTTCGGGTGTGAAAGTGCAGTACAGTGACAGTACAGTACAGTACAGTACAGTACAGTAGAGGGACCCCCACACGGTAACTCTGTCATTTCTAACCCGGCCCAGCCCCCTGGGCACGTTCCTGGGGGTCTGGATGTTCCGGGGACCCCCCGGTAACCCCACACGGTAACTCTGTAATTTCTCGACCGTTTCGGATGCGGGGCGGAAGTTTCAGGGCCCCCCAGGGACGCCCACACGGAGTTGCACCACTTACTTCACACGGGTGTGATTTTTAAGACTTTAAGGCTGCCCCCTACATTAGAAACTCTTAATTTGCATTTCAAACATTCTATTCTGGGACAAACATTTAGCAAATAGCAACAAGGAAGGGAATTTCCCAGAAGAAGGGACCAACGTTTCGACCTGTGAGGTCTTGTTCAGGGAAGGGAATTTCCCTGAAGAAGACCTTACAGGTTGAAATGTATTTTTTTCATTGGTGTGCTTACCTCGTGCCCTCTGCCTCCTCTGTTGAATCAGGCAGTTCTGTATTCCTAGTCTCAGGAAGCATGAAGGCGAGTGCCCCACTGGTCAGTGACAGGCTACCAAAGACAACGGTAGGTATGGACCAGTGGAACATTGCCGTCAGGTTGAGCAATGGAGACAGCAGGCCAGCTATTCTAGTTCCTATAGCTCCCAGTCCTGTGGCAGTTTGTCTGAAACAGAGCAGGAGATATATTATGGAACTCACATGAGCGAGTTTATAAAAGCAGTTTGAAACAGAAAGGGTGTTTTTGTATTTAACCTCAATATAGTCTTAATGTCATACGTTTGGGCCTCGAACGTATGGTATTAATTAAGAGGGACCTTAATAAAAATATATATTTTCTTTCCCAAGAAAAGAAGGGACTTTAGGATAATGTTCTTTAAGAAAGTTACAGTATAAGGCATTAAATATATGAATTTTGAAGGGGAAGATTAGGGAAGATTAATAATAATAATAATACACTTTATTTATAAAGCGCTTTTCGAAAACAATGTTTACAAAGTGCTTTACAGTGTCAAAGGATAAACAACAATCAAAATGAAAATGCATAAAAATAGACAGTGTAAGACAATAATAGAACATATACAGTACATACATAGACATGAAAGAAAAAAAGAGCAATATGATGAATCTAAGGAAAGGCTTTAGTGTACAAATATGTTTTTAAATGTGATTTGAATGTTGACACAGAGTTAGCTAGCCTTAGAGCGAGAGGTAGGTCATTCCAGAGTCTGGGTGCCCGGGCAGCAAAAGCCCGGTTGCCCATAGTGACTAAGCGAGTCGAGGGAACTTCCAGGAGGGCCAGACCAGAGGATCTGAGGATGCGTGCTGGCCTGTAAGGTTTCAACATATCTGAAATATAGCTAGGAGCCAGGCCCCGCAGGGCTTTAAAAGTAATCAATACAATTTTAAAATCAACTAAATCTAAAAGACAGAGACATACTGCAATTCTATTAATGGACCAATGCTCTCAGATAGTAGCAATTCCTATTTTCCTCAAAAGGGGGGCATTATTATTCTGGGAGGGGAAACTATAATTGTGCGGCGAGCCATGAATAAATGCAAATGAAGACTGGAAAGTTTACATAAGATTATATAAGAAGATGCAATAAAAAATGCATGCGATGAAGTATGAGGACAAACCGAACAGATGTTGGAAACAGCTCCTGAACATAGACGTTGCATATGGACCCTGCCCAGTTCATCAGAAACCTTCCAGTGACCGCTAATGACGTCACAGCAACAGCATTATCTGAAAGAGAATTTAAAAGGCGCAGGACAACTTTAAAAATTCACAGCGGTGATTTATTATTATAACCTTTTTTAAATATACTTTTGGGGCTTTAATTTCTGCCTTTATTGATAACACACAGCAAAGTGAGAGACAGGAGAGTGACAGGGTTACATACAGCGAGGGTCAACTGGCTTGGGAATCAAATCTGTGACTCATTGTCAGGCTGCATTAGGCCCCATTTACACTGGCAGCCAAATCCAGCCTGAATCAGATCTAAGCCACATCCAGATTGGAATCTGATTTGTCTAAATGAGTCATGTGACCATTTAAACCAATCGGATTTCAATCTTGATGTGGCACAGATCTGATTCAGGCTAGATTTGTCTGCCAGTGTAAATCAGGCTTAGAGCCTATTATGTGGTATGTGCCTTAACCACTATCTAAGGCCCCATTTACACTGGCAGACAAATCTAGCCTGAATCAGATCTGTGCCACATCAAGATTGAAATCTGATTGGTTTAAATGGTCACATGACTCATTTAGACAAATCAGATTCCAATCTGGATGTGGCTCAGATCTGATTCAGGCTGGATTTGGCTGCCAGTGTAAATGGGGCCTTAGAGCCATCGGCAATCAGCCCATTTTCCATGAAGTAGTGGTTCTCCCAAGTCCCAAGGTTCCTTGACATGAAAATGTTTGAGAGCCATTTATTTAACCCATTTTGGGGCGGGAACCCCTTTTGGTGTTAGCATTATGTTATGCTTTAGCTATTGAAAAATAGCAGATCTACAAGCTCATAGCGCGCCACCGAGTGGCGCGCTACGAGCTTGTAGGTCTGCTATTTTTGAAAAATCGAAGAACCACTGACATAGAAACGTAGCTTTTTCAGAAAACTGTCAGGATGTAGAAGACATTTTTAGTCTTAAATCTGATCTCAGGTCACTTAAAGTGTCTTACCTTGAGGGACAGTTAGAAGGAGGATGCAAGCTAGTCCACCAATTCCCATTGTTCCCATTAAGGAGAGTTTCCTCCCTAAAGCCTCTAGTAGCCATATGCAGAGTATGTGAGCGGGCACCTCAGAGAGTCCAAACACCAGCTGTGTTAAGAAGATGTCCAAGCCCAGGTTGGCCATATTGAATGAGAGGCAGTAGTAGGCTAGGTTCAGTGAAAACCTTTTCAACAGGGGGGGGAGAAATAGGAAAATCATTTCCTGCAATCTCTGCAATTTTCCATATTCATGGGGGACCATACATAGAATAAAATACATTGGCTATTTTTGGTTTGTTTAACATAGCAGATCTATAAGCTCACAACATGTCTTTAGTTGCAAATTGGCTAATTTTTATTGAGTGAACAGGGCTTAAATGGTTCATATTACAATACCCTATTGTGCTGAATATAAGATACGTTTTTTTCCAATGGAAATGTCCTAAAACAGTGGTTCCCAAACTTTTTCATGCGAAGGACCCCCAAATTGACGCTAATTAGTCCGCGGACCCCCATTTGAAAAGATATTCCAGAAGAGAAGATTTGTACGGCTCTAGCAGTGATTCTCAACCCGTTTAATTTCAAGGACCCCCCAGTTTGACATGCATTAGTCTACAGACCCCCATTTAATGGCATCTCTATCTCTGGGACTCCACATTTTTATTGTAAAATCAATGTTGATTTAACTCTGAGTTGGTTCCATTTGTACACTCTCAGAGTTACAGACCCATAAGGGTCCATTTGGTTCCAAACTATCATTTAGCTGGGGACCCCCCCTGGGGACCCCCTGGAACTCCCTCAAGGACCCCTGGGGGTCCCCACCCAAATGGACCCTAACGGGTCCATTTGGTTCCATTTGTACACTCTCAGAGTTAAATTAACAGTGGTTTTACAATATAAATGGGGGTACCAGAGATAGAAATGCCATTACATCGGGGGTCCGTAGCATAATGCGTGTGAAACTGGGGGTCCATCAAATAAATTTTTCGGAATCACTGCTATAGAGCCGTAAAAATCCTCCCTTATTGGGGTCACTGGCATAATGTTTTCAATGGGGGGTCCGTGGCCTAATAAATGTTGATTTGGGGGTCCTTGACACGAAAAGGTTTGGGAACCACTGTTGTAGGGCACTGAAGCTGGGGCTCTTGGGAATGTCTTACCATGCAAATGATATGGTAAGGAAATTCTTCCTGAGTATAGGAGATCGGATAAGAACTCTGATTCCTCCTTTCTCCACAGGTTTATCCTCAGTAAGCTGAAATACAGACATAACTTCAATTACAAAAGAAAAACATTCCAAGTTTGAATATGTTTCTTACTGCTATCACCGTTAAACTGAAGGAAAATACGTATTAAGACCTTATCCCTTAACATGTTTTAACCCATTTTTAGACCTCTAAAACACCTTCTAAATCCTGACCTACTGTTAAAAAAGAAAAAGAAAAAAGAAATCCCCCAAAAATGTAAATGTTGCCATCTTCAAAGTTAAGAAACCGTTCAGAATGGAGAGGACAATCAGGATATTGAGGTGGCCCGCTTACGATCCTTGACATGAAAAAGGTTGAAACATCGTTTTTTCAGAAAACTGATTTAGAAACCTTTTTTTTTAATTGGCCTCAGGTCTAAATGGGTTAAAACTAATTGGGGAAAAAAGAGTTTGAGATTACCATCACTACAGAGGATTCGAAGAATGGGAAAATATGTGTAAAACACAAAGTACGTCGTCTACCAACTCAAGAATGTGGAGGGAAATCTGTTGGAAGAACCTAAATGTGATTCTTTATAACACCTACAATTATGCTGGAGACAGTGTGGCCACAAGGGGGCAGACCACCCTCATATATTCTGGACTCCTACAATTCAATACTGGCAGGATAGCCACTTCACCATGGAGACCATTCTGTGTTTTAAGATACCTCAGACGTGTTCCTTTTTATTGTTAGGAAATATCCCTGAAGAGTTTCTAATACATGACAAATATTTAATCAAGAAGATCTCCTTAGCAACAAGTAAGAAAGAGATCACACAACGCTGGTACCAACAGGACCCACCAACAAAAGAACTACCATATGTCATGGAAAAACAACATACTCGGACTACAAGAGGATAAGTTCTATAAAAAGTGGGAAAAGTGGGATCTCTTCCTTCAGCCCAATGACAACGTATGAGGAATTCAATTAATGTAACCTGAAATATATGAAGGAAAAAATATATATATATATATATATATATATATATATATATATATATATATATATATATATATCTTTTTTTTGGTACTGTTGTCTTTTTCTTGTCTCTCTCTTTTTTTGCAGTCCTTGGTGTCCCTTTGTCTCAATAAAAATGAAGTGAAAACATCCTCTATACTGTAGCAACAACTACACACAGAGCTGTTCCCGGCTTGAAAGGTATATCAACGTAGTCGGGGTGTAACAATACATTTTAACAGCGATACGATACGTACGATACATACGATACACACGTACGGTGGCAGCGGTGGCCGAACGGTTTGCGGTCTTGATACCGGAAGGTCGCCAGTTCGTATCCCCGGACCGGCACGTTACAATTACCACCGCTGAAGTGCCCTTGAGCAAGGCATTGAACCACTACCATGAAATGTTCTATGAGCAGGGCCTGGCTGTAAACAAGTATCTGATGCTTAGTCCAGTTACCCTGGGTAAATATAGTAACTTTGCTTTGCTTTGCTTTACGTATCACGATACATGGTTGACGATACGATACATGGACGGACGATATTGGTTTTCATTATGGCGATACGATACGATTTAATGATTTGAAATAGATACAGTAACTATTTAGCAAATACATTAAATATGTGTGAAACTTGTGGATAGTGCAGGTTTTTTAAGGGAAGGATTTATTATTATGGATATAAATAAGTAAACAGTGATTCTCTGGCAAGTACATGGACATTGTAGTGCCGCGCTACGAGCTTGTAGATCTGCTATTTTTGAAGAATCGTGAAAATGTGCCGCAAATCTTTGAATATATATTCTTTTAGAGCGAACGTTTTTAACTCAAATATTTGCTTAATGCTTATGTCGGTCTCTGGAACAATACATTTTCAGATGGGGGTCGGCGGCCAATTATATATATTTTTGGGGCTCCTTGACATGAAAATGTTAGAGAACCACTGACATAGAAACATAGGGTTTTTCAGAAAACTGTCAGGATTTAGAAGACATTTGCAGAATGTGTTCTCAGGTCTAAATGGGTTAAGAGGAACTTCCATTTTCCAGTACCTTTTCCAGTATAGATTCAGGAACTGTACGTTTGTTGATTGCTGCTGCCCTGAGAATCAACCGTTTGACCTCCTCCGTCCTCCCTCTGTCCAGCAGCCACCTGGCCGACTCTGGAATGAACCTGGCAGAAACAATCCACAGTAGAACTTAGGAAAACAATGTGTAATTCACCAACCCAGTACAACATTATTAAAGGTGATTAAATACTGGTATTATGATGAATGCGAACCATATGTAAATAAGAACCAGTGCAAGCGGTGCTGCAATGGCCCACTGGGCTAATCTCCAGTCACGGATGAAGTAGATAATGCCGGCGAGGATACACTGTCCGAACGCACCAAATAGCTGACTCACACATGATCCAAATGATCTCTTTGTCACCCCCATCCACTCAGTGGCTACATCGGGGAACATTCACAAGAGACAGGTATAGCGAGTCCACACAAAATAGACTGGCAGTTGACAAGCTTCTTTTGTTTAAAGTGGGAAATTTGGCATATAGTGGGGTTTTTTTATTGGCCTAAAATATTAAATAAAAAAAACTATACCAAATTTCCCACCACACAAGCCTGGCTGCCGGACTATAATAACGTCAACAGAAATCAAGATGTGCACCATTTCAAAATAATATGGTACCTATACAGACAGTAGCCCTTGGAAACAGATATTGCTTACATGAAACATTTATGATGGAATAAACACATAACTTTGGGAAAGTGCTGTACAATACACTTTATTATACCGTGTGAATTGAAGTGAAAAGCTTGTCAGTGTCGACATTAAAACAAAATAGTTTCTACTTCTGCTGCTTTACGCATTTTTGGGGGATTACTTTTTTCTTTTTCTTTTTTAACAGTAAGTCAGGATTTAGAAGGTGTTTTAGAGGTCTAAAAATGGGTTAAAACATGTTAAGGGATAAGGTCTTAATACGTATTTTCCTTCAGTTTAACGGTGATAGCAGTAAGAAACATATTAAAACTTGGAATGTTTTTCTTTTGTAATTTAAGTTATGTCTGTATTTCAGCTTACTGAGGATAAACCTGTGGAGAAAGGAGGAATCAGAGTTCTTATCCGATCTCCTATACTCAGGAAGTTTTTATGGGTGCAAATGATTGTGTCTGGTTACTGGTCAAGGTTGGCTTTTTACCACATGTGCCGAGTAGAATGCGTCAGTGCAGCATGTGGCACTAAAACAAAATGTCACATGTCTGAACAACAACTGATAGCTGTGATTTCAAGTTACGTCATGGTGTCGTTAAACAGCTGATACACAGTACTGTACCTAGAACATGTTGTTATACAGCTGATACACAGTACTGTACCTAGAACATGTTGTTATACAGCTGATACACAGTACTGTACCTAGAACATGTTGTTATACAGCTGATACACAGTACTGTACCTAGAACATGTTGTTATACAGCTGATACACAGTACTGTACCTAGAACATGTTGTTATACAGCTGATACACAGTACTGTACCTAGAACAATGCAGTAAACAGCTGATACACAGTACTGTACCTAGAACAATGCAGTTGACTCGGAATCCTCCATATCCAACACCAACCATTAACTGAGATAACAGATATAGGTAGAAGTTGGGACACATCCCTGTTGTTACAGTAAACACGAACATGAGCACCACTGGAATTTGAGTTGCTCGCCTACGGCCAAACCTGTAACCGAAAGAGCCATTGTTATATTTCTTTTTTCTTCCGACATGTCATTGAGGGAAATAGAATCATTGTTGGAACGAGGGCACACATATATATGCAATTTTAGCTTCACTTTCATTATTTTGTAGCTGCGTATCTTGAGAAGGAGCTGCAGTGCAATGTATGCGTCGCAACATTTTCAGTTAAACACAAACATTAGCTGCAATATTCATTCAATCACTCCATGTCCTACACTCCCTGACACATTACGTACCAACCACATTAGGTACAAAGTCGATTCAATATGACCAGAAACCTTTACTAATCTTGCTACTGTTTAATGTTTATGCCTTGCTTTTCTTTTCTTTCTTTCTCCATTGCTCTGTAAAGCACTTTGAGCTGCATTTCATGTCATGAAAGGTGCTATACAAATAAAGTTTTATTATTATTATTTATTATTACTGTAGACAGAGTTCACTTGCTTTTTATGAAAAGTAACTATAGCTTAGCTACAGTACTTACATTCTAAATAGCGTGCCCAACATTGATTATGTCTATTTGATAGTGTATGCATATAGGCCACTTACGATTCTGCAAATGGTCCAAACAGGAGAGATCCAACAAGAATGCCAGCCATTAACCCAGTTTGTGCAATTTGCACCAAGTTAGCTTTGCCACAAACTAGGTCAAACTGTAAAAAAACAAAGGAAACCGGTGCCAAAGCTGCTGGTTAACGGACACTGTTGACCCACAGAAAATATATTATTCAAACCTTGAAAACACATATACTAGACTTCAACCTACATCAGTGACTATGGTGGCTTCATACATAGACTTGTCGTACAGCCATCCATTCTGGCACTCTGTGGTCTCATTCAGTCCATAATCCCTGATGGCGTCGATGTCCCAGTCCACAGGGACAAACATCTCACACCTGCTGAAGGTCCCATCCGTCTCCTGTGGAAGGGTCAAGTTAGCCTGCTCTTCTGGGGTTAAACTGGGATCAGCTTTGAGTATCCAGTCTGTGTTGCAGCGTCGCTCCGGGTCCGACTGGACGAAAAGCACACTCGCCAGGTGAAAGGTCAGGATGAGATTAGGAAAGCAAAGCGCAAAAAGAAGAAGTTTTTGGAATAGTCCAAAGTCACCGATGGTCCTAAGGATCTCTCCGAAATCAGCCATGTTACGGACCGTGTTGATTGTTTCATTTGAGACGCTGAGGAGAAAAGAAGTGAGACAAAGGAACACTTTTCTGTCAATGTTTAACCCACATTTTCAGCAACAGCTGAACATTACATCATATCAGATTAGTTTTTGAACATGCTCATCTAACGTTCGCCCCACCGACTTCAAATGCGACACACGCATTGCACTGCACCACAGGGGGTGCAGTGCCCGGTGTCGAGTCGGTCGGACCCACGGTTGTCCAGAACCGCCCCAAAAAGGCCTCTGACTGTGGTCTGGACAGGGCCCCTGCCCAGTCTCCATATATGGAGCTGGTCTGTTCTGACATCATACTGACGTCTGCATAGACTCCATATTTGGGCATGCCTGACAAAGAACTCCATATATGGGCATAAAAGGGAGACAGACATAATATCTGGGTGGGGCATGCATTAGGTGCCCAACGGGCACCGCTGTCTGTAGAGGTTCAACGGGCACCGCTCTAGTTCTTTATAAATGGCTAAGTAAAATAGGAAACTAAAGGAAACTAAAGCGCGCACACACACACACACACACACACACACACACACACACACACACACACACACACACACACACACACACACACACACACACACACACACACACACACACACACTAGTACATACGTAGGCTACATTATAAAAGTCTGTAAATAGTTTTCTTACTGTGGTGGAGGGGTAGCTGTAGGGGGGTCGAGTGGGATCCTTCCCTGAGAAGACAGACATTTGTTTATGGAACAGTTCTTAAATATACAACTTGTGTGACTTTTAAATAATGATTTCACATCGATACCCAATCAACTTACAATTAAATTAGGCAATAACACACACACACACACACACACACACACACACACACACACACACACACACACACACACACACACACACACACACACACACACACACACACACACACACACACACACACACACACACACAAACAATGTGGTAGACTTAAAAACAAACTAGAAAAGCAAGTAAGTTACTTAAAAAATAGAAGATCTACAAGCTCATAGCGCGCCACCGAGTGGCGTGCTACGAGCTTGTAGGTCTGCTATTTTTGAAAAATCTTTTTAAAATTTTGAGGTCAGGCCTAAATGGGTCAACTTACCTCACTCTCCTCCTCCTCGTCTGCTATTGTTCTCTTCTTAGAGAAACATCTCATTGAACTCATCTGTGAAAGCAGGAAAACATCACTGTGACCTTTTTGTGCCTGTCTCTGCCTTAGATATATACTCTAAGGTCTCTGCCCATGAATTAGGAGCACAGGGAGTCTAACTATAGCTACATTCTGACGTATCCTATGTCTGCCTCTGCCTTGACATGCACTTCAGGCTAGCCCTAAATGCCTTGTTGTTCCTTGCAGGTACCAAACAAAATGGGTAAAATGATTTTGTGCAAGCTAAAAAAAACAATGCAGTTACATTTCAAATAAAGATTCAAGTTGCATTACATTACACTAGTACCTAACAGGAACATTCCAATTGGTTTTGGTTCTTTTAACATTGTGCCACATCAATAATAAACAACAACAAATAAATAAATGCACTAGAGAGAAGAGGCATGAGAGTCAGCAGGAGTAAGACGGAATAGTGAGTGAATGATAGGGAGAACGAACTCAAGCAATAGAGATTGTGACTGTGAAGGAGTTTAAATACCCGAGGTCAACTATCCAAATGAATGTGGTGTGTGGGAGAGTGGTTGTTTTGATTTATGCATGACCCAGTAGTGAAAGGGAATGTGTGCAATATCTCTATTTTGTTTCATGGTGTTTTTCTTATGTGAACGTGTATGTTATTTGTACGCAGCTGTGACTCTGTCTCCAAGACAAATTTCTCCCAAGGGAGACAAATAAAGACAACCTTGAACCTTGAAACACTAAGCATATTATTATTATTGTATCCATGATATGATGACCATCCATTACTGTATCAGAGAGACTGACTGTATGTGTGCAATGATATGAGATGCATGCTCTGTTCCTGTTCAGTCTGTTCTTATCCTAGTTTAATGATATGAGATGCATGCTCTGTTCCTGTTCAGTCTGTTCTTATCCTATCAATGATATGAGATGCATGCTCTGTTCCTGTTCAGTCTGTTCTTATCCTATCAATGATATGAGATGCATGCTCTGTTCCTGTTCAGTCTGTTCTTATCCTATCAATGATATGAGATGCATGCTCTGTTCCTGTTCAGTCTGTTCTTATCCTATCAATGATATGAGATGCATGCTCTGTTCCTGTTCAGTCTGTTCTTATCCTAGTTTCCATAATATCTGCTAGGCACGTCATACAGTATATCAGACCCAGGAGGGACCGTGCAAGTGGTCAACCTAAATCACAACAGTGGTGAAGAAGACAGTGCCAGAAGGTGTGACAGAAGGGCACCAGGGCCTGGGCCGTGGCTCAGCGGTCCAGGCACCTTGGCTGGTAATGCAGTCTGGCAGTGTGCCGCGGGTTCGACTGCCGTTCCCGACGGCCTTTACTGCATGTCACCCCCCATCTCTCTCCCCATTTCCTGTCAGCCTACTGTCTGTCCCTCCATAAAAAATATAAAATAAAGGCGAAAGCCACAAAAAAAACATAAAAAAGGGAAGATGTATAAGAGCAGACATGTTGTACGGCTTGGAAACACTGACCAGAAGAAAAGACAGAGCTGGAGGTGGTAGACGTGAGGATTCTCATTAGGAGTGATAAGGAAGGACAAGGTCAGAAATGACTATATTAGAGCAGTGCTTTTCAACCCTTTTCATATCAAGGCCCATTATTTATTCAGCATTTCAGCCACGGACCACCATTTTGACGAGAATGAGATTTAGCCTCGCAGAAGCAAAACTAAAGAATATGTCCACATTTCCATGCTGTATTGATGTTGGTACCATAGGAGAGATAACAGGCAAACGTTGATCAAAATAACAATTCGTCTACAATCTCTAATTGTGTACTTATTGTAAATTAACTTAAGTAGTGCAGATGTTTAACAATAATTTTACTCTCGAGTGTAAAATGGAACCAAACGGACCTGTACGGGTTTACACTCTTAAGAGTTAAAGATTGATAAGGGTCCATTTGGTTACCAACTCGTCATCATTTAGCTGGGGACCACCTGGAATCCCCTCAAGGACCACTGGTTGAGAACCACTGTATTTTAGGATTTGATTAGCCCAGGTTTAGAAGGTTTGGAGATAAAACAAGAGAGGCGAGGTTTAGATGGTTTGGACACGTGCAGAGGAGGCACGCGGGGCACACTGGGAGAAGGATGCTGCAGAGGAGGCACACTGGGAGAAGGATGCTGCAGAGGAGGCACGCGGGGCACACTGGGAGAAGGATGCTGCAGAGGAGGCACGCGGGGCACACTGGGAGAAGGATGCTGCAGAGGAGGCACGCGGGGCACACTGGGAGAAGGATGCTGCAGAGGAGGCACACTGGGAGAAGGATGCTGCAGAGGAGGCACGCGGGGCACACTGGGAGAAGGATGCTGCAGAGGAGGCACACGGGGCACACTGGGAGAGGGATGCTGCAGAGGAGGCACACGGGGCACACTGGGAGAAGGATGCTGCAGAGGAGGCACACGGGGCACACTGGGAGAGGGATGCTGCAGAGGAGGCACACGGGGCACACTGGGAGAAGGATGCTGCAGAGGAGGCACGCGGGGCACACTGGGAGAAGGATGCTGCAGAGGAGGCACGCGGGGCACACTGGGAGAAGGATGCTGCAGAGGAGGCACATTGGGAGAAGGATGCTGCAGAGGAGGCACACTGGGAGAAGGATGCTGCAGAGGAGGCACATTGGGAGAAGGATGCTGCAGAGGAGGCACGCGGGGCACACTGGGAGAAGGATGCTGCAGAGGAGGCACGCAGGGCACACTGGGAGAAGGATGCTGCAGAGGAGGCACGCGGGGCACACTGGGAGAAGGATGCTGCAGAGGAGGCACGCGGGGCACACTGGGAGAAGGATGCTGCAGAGGAGGCACATTGGGAGAAGGATGCTGCAGAGGAGGCACACTGGGAGAAGGATGCTGCAGAGGAGGCACATTGGGAGAAGGATGCTGCAGAGGAGGCACATTGGGAGAAGGATGCTACAGAGGAGGCACACTGGGAGAAGGATGCTGCAGAGGAGGCACACTGGGAGAAGGATGCTGCAGAGGAGGCACACTGGGAGAAGGATGCTGCAGAGGAGGCACATTGGGAGAAGGATGCTGCAGAGGAGGCACACTGGGAGAAGGATGCTGCAGAGGAGGCACATTGGGAGAAGGATGCTGCAGAGGAGGGACATTGGGAGAAGGATGCTGAAGATGGAGCTACCAAGGCAAGAGGAGAAGAGGAGGAAGGCCACATTGGAGGTTTGTGGATGTGGTGAGAGGACATCGCCTGGCGGCTGGAGAGGAAGAACGGAAGCAGGTGGAAACAGATGATACACTGTGGCGACCTCTGATGGGAATTAGCCAAAAGAAGAAGAAGAAGATAATAAAGACTATAGCAGCAATTAAACAACAAAGAAATGATAAAGAATAGGACTGTTAGGACAACAGCGAAGCATTGGTCATACGGTACATTAGTCATAGCACGCTTTAAGGTGCTGGGTGCATGGGTTCTGTTTCTACTGTAAATCTACATACAGTAATGTGTGCATAAATAACTAATTGCATGTATCTCTGTGTGCATACACATGATGCGCAGCCTGCGTAGCTAGTTCAGGCAGACAACTCGTGAGCGTGCCTCCCTGGTCGGGTCGGGTGTCGCGTGCACTCTCTGCCTGATCAGAGCGGCTTATTTAAACTGCTCTGCCTACCTGCTCATTCCTTGGAATCCTGGCTTCTCTGTCTTGCTGTGCGGACGTCACTGCTGCCTCTCTGCCTCACTGCTTATCTGATGCGCTGCTCATGATGTTTTGCAAAATGCCACCGCCTCCCCAGCATCCACCTGTAGGCTGTTTCTAGATCCCACGGGGTCTTAATTCATTCCCTGTAGCTTCATTCTACTTGGCTTATATCTTATATCTATTTTTTTTTAATATTCATACACTACAGGGAATGAATGGGGACAGAGCTCTGACGCCAATCTATGCTTCATATCAATTATGCTCAATAAATATATAATACCTTCTATGAGTCGTCTGACTGAAATATATATGTTTGTGTGTGTACTGTGTAGTCAGAAAGTCTCATGTGCCAATGAATGTGTGGTGTAGGCTATGTTTAAAACAAACACTACATGTGTTATTTTTCCTGGTCTGATCGCTCATAAACCTGAATGATTGTCAGAGTGGGGGAAGAACGGTTATAAACATAAGAGTTAAAGTAACAATGAAAATATAAAATATCAGAACAAAAATCCAACACAGAATCTGTGTGTCAGAGTACAACTTCAGTATTTTGTGCAAATTAAATACATAAATGAATTGCAGATATATGAATAAACTAGAAAAAGTGCCCTTCTGGGCACAGGTCTCCACCAGGAGGATAGGACTGTGTGAGATGTTTGGCAAAATGTTTAGGAGTAATATAAACATGTTTGCCTTTGATGGCAATTGGATGACTTGAGGCATTTTGTTCCAAAAATGTGTTTTTCAAAAATCAACCTGTTGGTGGCGCTATAACAGGCCAATGTGAAAAGGGTGGGATATATTCCTCAGCCTAGTAAGAAAATGTGTGAAAGATTTCACGTAAATTGCATGCTGCGTTCATGATTTGAGGCTTTTGTTCAAAACGGGGCAATCTTGCAAACTGTGAAAGCCAATTATAGCCAATTAGGATGGAATATGAAATATCGGACAGATCCGACTTGAGCACATGACCATAGAGATACTGTGTAACGATTTGTGAGATTTTTGGACAGAATCTGGAGGAGTAATATCAAAAAATGTGTTTTACAAAAGTCGGCCTCCTGGTGGCGCTATAAAAGGCAGATGCGGAAAATGCAGGTCAGAGGTTTGTCCTTGGCCTCTAGGGAGTGTGCATGCAACGTTTCACGCAGATCGGTGCAGTTGTAGGTAAAAATGTGAAAAGCTGCCTCATGGTGGCGCTCTAACAGGCCGTTCTGGAAAATGCGGGGCAGAGGTTCATCGTTGGCATCCAGGGAGTGTGTGTGCAAAGTTTGGCATCGACCGGGTTAACGGTGCCGGAGATTAGCTGTACACAGACGGACGGAAGGAAGGACGGACGGACGGACGGACACACACACACGGACGGACGGACACACACACACACGGACGGAGTGCAAAACATACTCTCTCCCCATGCCTTCGGCCTGGTGGAGACAAAAAGCATAAAATAAAGTATTTCTGAACAGAAATGTATCTACAATCATAAAGAGTACCAAACTGGCATGGCCATCTAGTGGACAGACCAAAAAGTGAAAGGTGAGAGGTGAGATTGCCCCTTAGGCTGAGCTCACACGGTTAATGCAATGACGGCCATGACACTCACAACAAAAATCACTGCATTAACCGTGTGAGCTCAGCCTAAAGGTGGCCTTACACTAGCCAATAATCGGGCATTTTTTGACGCTCGGGGGGTGCCCGACTCAATCGATCTGCTCGGGGCGCGATCGGGATCGACCCGATCAACATCAAGCATGTTTGATATTTGCTCTGCCCCGCTCCGATTATCCTGTAGTGTGTGGCGCTATCAGATTTCAGATTGAAAAGAATCGGCTAGTGTAAGGCCACCTTTAGTCTGTTTACTGTGTGTATGTGTATGGAATGTAATATTTATGCAACTTCCAAGTGTGATTTTTGATGCATGATGCAGAGGAAAATGAGGTCAACTAAATGCATGACCCTATACCCACTGGCATCCAAACATGGAACATCTCATGTACTGTAGCCGGCAGTGGTGGAAAGTAAGTACTTTTAGTACTTTTACTTAAGTACTGTACTTAAGTACAATTTTGAGGTATTTGTACTTTACTTGAGTATTTCCAATTTCCAGTACTTGTACTTCTACTCCACTACATCTCAGAGCCACACTTTGTACTTTTACTCCTCTACAATTATTTGAAAACTTTAGTTACTAGTCACTTGATTAGAAAACATACAGTAACCACTTCAACCCTATACATTTCGACCTTTAGTACTTAAGGTATATTGTGATGCAGATCAGATTTTTTAATTATTATTATTTTTTTTTGCGGCTTTCACCTTTATTTTATATTTTTATAGAGGGACAGACAGTAGGCTGACAGGAAATGGGGGGGAGAGATGGGGGAGTGACATGCAGTAAAGGCTGTCGGGATCGGGAGTCGAACCCGCGGCACACTGCCAGACTCGGGCTACCGGCCAAGGTGCCTGGACCGCTGAGCCACGGCCCAGGCCGTGATGCAGATACTTTTGTACTTTTCAAGTACATTTTCAATTCCGTACTTTTACTTACTACTTAAGTAAAACAATTGAGTACTTTTTCCACCATTGGTAGCCGGCGGCTTCTGCATGGAGGCGTCACCGTAGTAGGGAGAACATTAACGCGGCAGGCCATCTTTATCTCCGTCCATTTCTAGTGTATTATTAACAAGCACTGTGGTCTGAGTGAAAGCACACTAGCTCAGACTGTCAAGAGCTAGTGTTTATAGATCCAATATTCTCCCTGGATGTACTTCCCTGGCTGAACAAAGACAGACCATAAAAATGAAGGTCATGTTACATAATATGAATGCCCCCAACATGGACTAGGGGTGGGGGGTGGGGTCTGCTGCTCTCTAGCCCATTTTGACCTGAGATCAGATTCTAAAAATGTCTTCTACATCGTCGCGTTTTGTGCTTTCCAGCGATGAAAAAGGCGCATCGTCGCGTTTTGTGCTTTCCAGCGATGAAAAAAGCGCATCGTCGCGTTTTGACCTTTCCAGCGATGAAAAAAGCGCATCGTCGCGTTGACCTTTCCAGCGATGAAAAAAGCGCATCGTCGCGTTTTGACCTTTCCAGCGATGAAAAAAGCGCATCGTCGCGTTTTGACCTTTCCAGCGATGAAAAAAGCGCATCGTGGCGTTTTGACCTTTCCAGCGATGAAAAACGTGCATCGTCGCGTTTTGACCTTTCCAGCGATAAAAAAAGCGCATCGTCGCGTTTTGACCTTTCCAGCGATGAAAAAAGCGCATCGTGGCGTTTTGACCTTTCCAGCGATGAAAAAAGCGCATCGTGGCGCTTTGACCTTTGACCTTTCTAGCGATGAATTGACCTTTGACATTTTTTTCCCGTTTTGACCTTTGACCTTTCTAGCGATGAAAAAAGCGCATCGTGGCGTTTTGACCTTTCTAGCGATGAAAAAAAGCGCATCGTGGCGTTTTGACCTTTCTAGCGATGACCTTTTGACCTTTCTAGCGATGAAAAAAGCGCATCGTGGCGTTTTGACCTTTCTAGCGATGAAAAAAGCGCATCGTGGCGTTTTGACCGTTCTAGCGATGAAAAAAGCGAATCGTGGCGTTTTGACCGTTCTAGCGATGAAAAAAGCGCATCGTGGAGTTTTGACCTTTCTAGCGATGAAAAAAGCGCATCGTGGCGTTTTGACCTTTCTAGCGATGAGAAAAGCGCATCGTGGCGTTTTGACCTTTCTAGCGATGAAAAAAGCGCATCGTGGCGTTTTGACCGTTCTAGCGATGAAAAAAGCGAATCGTGGCGTTTTGACCGTTCTAGCGATGAAAAAAGCGCATCGTGGAGTTTTGACCTTTCTAGCGATGAAAAAAGCGCATCGTGGCGTTTTGACCTTTCTAGCGATGAAAAAAGCGCATCGTGGCGTTTTGACCTTTCTAGCGATGAAAAAAGCGCATCGTGGCGTTTTGACCTTTGACCTTTCTAGCGATGAAAAAAGCGCATCGTGAAGTTTTGACCGTTCTAGCGATGAAAAAAGCGCATCGTGGCGTTTTGACCTTTCTAGCGATGAAAAAAGCGCATCGTGGCGTTTTGACCTTTCTAGCGATGAAAAAAGCGCATCGTGGCGTTTTGACCTTTCTAGCGATGAAAAAAGCGCATCGTCGGACGTTTTGACCTTTGACCTTTCTAGCGATGAATTGACCTTTGACCTTTTTTTTCTTTTTGACCTTTGACCTTTCTAGCGATGAAAAAAGCGCATCGTGGCGTTTTGACCTTTCTAGCGATGAAAAAAGCGCATCGTGGCGTTTTGACCTTTCTAGCGATGAAAAAAGCGCATCGTGGCGTTTTGACCTTTCTAGCGATGACCTTTTGACCTTTTTTTTGTGACCTTTCTAGCGATGACCTTTTGACCTTTTTTTTGTGACCTTTCTAGCGATTACCTTTTTTACATTTTTTTGGTGACCTTTCTAGCGATGACCTTTTTTTACTTTTTTTTGTGACCTTTCTAGCGATGACCTTTTGACCTTTTTAGCGATGACCTTTTTACCTTTTTTGTGACCTTTCTAGCGATGACCTTTTGACCTTTCTAGCGATGACCTTTTTTTACCTTTTGTTTGTGACCTTTCTAGCGATGACCTTTTTACCTTTCTAGCGATGACCTTTTTTGTCACCTTTCTAGCGATGACCTTTTGACCTTTCTAGCGATGACCTTTTTTTTTACCTTTTTTTGTGACCTTTCTAGCGATGACCTTTTTTTTACCTTTTTTTGTGACCTTTCTAGCGATGACCTTTTGACCTTTCTAGCGATGACCTTTTTTTTGTGACCTTTCTAGCGATGACCTTTTGACCTTTCTAGCGATGACCCTTTTTTACCTTTTTTTTTTTACCTTTCTAGCGATGACCTTTTGACATTTTTTTACGACCTTTCGACCTTTCTAGCGATGACCTTTTTTTTTTTACGTTTTTTTGTGACCTTTCTAGCGATGATTTTTTGACCTTTTGACCTTTCTAGCGATGACTTTTTTTTAACCTTTTTTTGTGACCTTTCTAGCGATGACCTTTTTTTTAACCTTTTTTGTGACCTTTCTAGCGATGACCTTTTTTTTAACCTTTTTTGTGACCTTTCTAGCGATGACCTTTTGACCTTTTGACCTTTCTAGCGATGACCTTTTTTTTACCTTTTTTGTGACCTTTCTAGCGATGACCTTTTTTTGTGACCTTTCTAGCGATGACGTTTTGACCTTTTGACCTTTCTAGCGATGACCTTTTTTACCTTTTTTGTGACCGTTCTAGCGATGACCTTTTGACCTTTCTAGCGATGACCTTTTTTTACATTTTTTTGTGACCGTTCTAGCGATGACCTTTTGACCTTTCTAGCGATGACCTTTTTTTTGTGTCCGTGGGACCACCCACCAAGTCTGAACACAAAAGTGTACAACACAGTACAAAAAGTTAAATTATAAAAAATTGTAAAAAATAATAATATAAGCATAAATAACTGCATAAAGCGGAACATGTTGAAGTTTGAACTACATTTCTAGCATAAAGTATGTGGAAGTAGTATGATGCCCAAAAAGTGGCAGAATAAAGTAAGTAAAGTTATAACTGTGTCTACTAATGATTTGTAATGTATGAATAATGCTTTACAATGTATTCTTGATTAATTAAGAAAAGGTAAAAAGAAAAAAATACAACATCAATGGATATGAAAGCATTAATGAGCAGAAATTGTATTAAATAGCATACTTTTACATGTAAAAAAAAAAAGGGGTCAAATAGCATATAGGCCTATCTTTAAAAGCATAAACACAATGATTATTGATAATGGTCTAAGATTTTTCTTTCATTTTTTTAGAAGTGTTTTTAAAAGTTTTCTTTAAGTATTCTATAAGTTTTTCTTTAAATGTTTTTTTTAAGTTATTTTTTAAACGTTTAAAAAAAAGAAATTAAGTTTTTTTTTTTAAGTTAAAAAAAAAAAGTTTAAGGTTTTTTTTAAGTTTTTTATTTTTAAGTTTGCCTTTTTAAGTTGTTTTTTTAAGTTCTTTTTTTAAAGTAAAAAAAAAAACTTTTCTTTTTAAGTTAAAAAAAACCTTTCTAGCGATGACCTTTTGACCTTTCTAGCGATGACCTTTTTTACCTTTTTTTTGTGACCTTTCTAGCGATGATCTTTTGACCTTTCTAGCGATGACCTTTTTTTTGTGACCTTTCTAGCGATGACCTTTTGACCTTTCTAGCAATGACCTTTTGACCTTTCTAGCGATGACCTTTTTTGTGACCTTTCTAGCGATGACCTTTTGACTTTTTGACCTTTCTAGCGATGACCTTTTTTGTGACCTTTCTAGCGATGACCTTTTGACCTTTCTAGCGATGACTTTTTTACCTTTTTTTGTGACCTTTCTAGCGATGACCTTTTGACCTTTCTAGCGATGACCTTTTGACCTTTCTAGCGATGACTTTTTTTGTGTCTGTGGGACCACCCATCAAGTCTGAACACAAGTGTACAACACAGTACAAAAAGTTAAAGTATGAAAAATTGTAAAAAATAATAATATAAGCATAAATAACTGCATAAAGCGGAACATGTTGAAGTTTGAACTACATTTCTAGCATAAAGTATGTGGAAGTAGTATGATGCCCAAAAAGTGGCAGAATAAAGTAAGTAAAGTTATAACTGTGTCTACTAATGATTTGTAATGTATGAATAATGCTTTACAATGTATTCTTGATTAATTAGGAAAAGGTAAAAAGAAAAAAATACAACATCAATGGATATGAAAGCATTAATGAGCAGAAATTGTATTAAATAGCATACTTTTACATGTCAAAAAAAGGGTCAAAAAGCATATAGGCCTATCTTTAAAAGCATAAACACAATGATTATTGATAATGGTCTAAGATTTTTCTTTCATTTTTTTTAGAAGTGTTTTTAAAAGTTTTTTTAAGTTTTCTTTTTTAAGTATTCTTTAAGTATTTTTTTAAGTTTTTCTTTAAATGTTTTTTTTAAAAGTTATTTTTTAAACGTTTAAAAAAAAGAAATTAAGTTTTTTTTTAAGTTAAAAAAAAGTTTTTTATTTTTAAGTTTACCTTTTTAAGTTGTTTTTTTAAAGTTATTTTTTAAAGTAAAAAAAAAAATCTTTTTAAGTTAAAAAAAACCTTTCTAGCGATGACCTTTTGACCTTTCTAGCGATGACCTTTTGACCTTTTGACCTTTCTAGCGATGACCTTTTTTGTGACCTTTCTAGCGATGACCTTTTGACCTTTCTAGCGATGACCTTTTTTTGTGACATTTCTAGCGATGACCTTTTGACCGATGACCTTTTTTGTGACCTTTCTAGCGATGACCTTTTTTGTGACCTTTCTAGCGATGACCTTTTGACCTTTCTAACGATGACCTTTTTTACCTTTTTTGTGACCTTTCTAGCGATGACCTTTTGACCTTTTGACCTTTCTAGCGATGACCTTTTTTTACCTTTTTTTGTGACCTTTCTAGCGATGACCTTTTTTTGTGACCTTTCTAGCGATGACCTTTTGACCTTTCTAGCGATGACCTTTTTTTGTGACCTTTCTAGCGATGACCTTTTGACCTTTCTAGCGATGACCTTTTGACCTTTCTAGCGATGACCTTTTTTACCTTTTTTGTGACCTTTCTAGCGATGACCTTTTGACCTTTTGACCTTTCTAGCGATGACCTTTTTTGTGACCTTTCTAGCGATGACCTTTTGACCTTTCTAGCGATGACTTTTTTACCTTTTTTGGTGACCTTTCTAGCGATGACCTTTTGACCTTTTGACCTTTCTAGCGTTGACCTTTTTTTTTTACCTTTTTTTGTGACCCTTCTAGCGATGACCTTTTGACCTTTTTTGTGACCTTTCTAGCGATGACCTTTTGACCTTTCTAGCGATGACCTTTCTTTTACCTTTTTTGTGACCTTTCTAGCGATGACCTTTTGACCTTTCTAGCGATGACCTTTTTTTTGTGTCTGTGGGACCACCCACCAAGTCTGAACACAAAAGTGTACAACACAGTACAAAAAGTTAAAGTATAATTTTTTTTTAAAAAGAATAATATAAGCATAAATAACTGCATAAAGCGGAACATGTTGAAGTTTGAACTACATTTCTAGCATAAAGTATGTGGAAGTAGTATGATGCCCAAAAAGTGGCAGAATAAAGTAAAGTTATAACTGTGTCTACTAATGATTTGTAATGTACTAGAATTTCGCCGCCCTTCGGGCGGCTCATCCTAGTTCCGTTGCAGCGCAATGGGAAGAAGGAAATTGCGAGATTTGACAGACTCCACTTCATGTTTCAGCTGTGTTTTTAAACCCAGTATTGTGCCCTTCACATGTATTAACAGATGGGTATTATTATTATTTGTTGTATTTTATTTTCACATCAAAGCAAATTAAAGTAATTTAAAATAAGCACACATGAAACTGCTTTTTACTGTTTTGGTTTACTTACAATAAGTTAGTGTTTTTGGAAACCAAAAGATGTTGAGAATGGAGCAGAACATACTGTAGTATGTTTTTGTGGGGACCTTGACTGCATTATAGTAGGCCTAAAATATTTTGGATTGCAGTGACCCCACATTGTTTCTTCGGGAACAATATTTGTAGTTAGAATGAGGGCTACATGAGCCGAAGGGAGAGAAACACGTCGCCTCTCTCCAGTCCGTGCGTATGTTGCTGCTGGTGGCTGAATAACAACGGATCGCAGCGGTGACTGACATAAACGCACAGTTACAAATCAGAGGCACTTCAATAAGAAAACTGAACTAATAACGCTTGTGTGTGTTAATCTGCCCGATGCTGACGTTAGTATATAATGTTTAGATTGTTTTCCTCTTGTACATGCGTTTGTGGGCACAGTGGCAGGGGGTGAAAAGGCGATTTGTCCCATGGTGTGCACTGCAAAACATGCTGAAATCAAACCCCACACACACACACACACACACACACACACACACACACACACACAGTCACTCAGTCACAATGTTACAATTCGCACGGTGATATTGTAAGTCGCAAATGCGAGTACGTAGTGGCACTGGCGAGCCCTGTGTAGTGTAGTGCCATTGTCGCGGCATCGCGAGGCGATCCAAATCACCCCCCCCCGCGCACGCACGCACGCACGCACACACACACTGTACGTAGCTGTTTGTTGTTGCAGCGCGCGCGTGTGCGTGTAGTGTTGTTGTTGGTATCCATATATGCGCCTGGGTTTGTCCCGCTTGTACCACGCCAGGTGTCGACGCGGTCGTGTTAGCATTATGGTAAGTGTCCAAGTTAGAATCAGAGTGTGCGCTGTGTAGTTCTTCTTCTTCTAGTAAACAGAAGCCGTGTGTGTGTCACACCAAAAGTGGTGACCTATAGAATCCTGTACATAGAAGCATCCCTGTGTGGGTCACGTGGTGGGCTGTGAGCCAATGGGAGAGGGAATGTAGTGTTGCCAGGTCCGCGTATTGTAAGCGAGTGGTAGTGTGTGTAAGTAGCGTGTTGAATGGCATTTTTTCTGTGCTTGTTTTCATAGACGTGGCAAGAAATTAGGCGGGGGTGTCGGTGCTTGTGGCGTGTTTGTGTTTATTATTGATATTGATATTGTTTGCGAGTGTGGACGGGAGCCGGCTTTAGTGGCAGTGCGATGACAGTGTTTACGCGGCTGGTGTCGAGTGTGGCCGTGCGGCGCGACATGAGGAGATAGCCGTGGATCGACGCGGAGGGTAAGGCTGTGTCGTGTTAGTGTGTTGTTGCAGTGTGTGTTGCAGCGTGTTGCAGCGTGTCAGTGACGTAGTAGCTGGTGCCTTTTGTTCCTGTGCGTGCTTTTGGGCACATGTTTTCAATTGTAATATAGGATGAATAATGCTTTACAATGTATTCTTGATTAATTAAGAAAAGGTAAAAAGAAAAAAATACAACATCAATGGATATGAAAGCATTAATGAGCAGAAATTGTATTAAATAGCATACTTTTACATGTAAAAAAAAGGCTCAAATAGCATATAGGCCTATCTTTAAAAGCATAAACACAATGATTATTGATAATGGTCTAAGATTTTTCTTTCATTTTTTTAGAAGTGTTTTTAAAAGTTTTCTTTAAGTATTCTTTAAGTATTTTTTTAAGTTTTTCTTTAAATGTTTTTTTTTAAGTTATTTTTTAAACGTTTAAAAAAAAGAAATTAAGTTTTTTTTTTTTAAGTTAAAAAAAAAAAGTTTAAGGTTTTTTTTAAGTTTTTTATTTTTAAGTTTGCCTTTTTAAGTTGTTTTTTTAAGTTCTTTTTTTAAAGTAAAAAAAAAAACTTTTCTTTTTAAGTTAAAAAAAACCTTTCTAGCGATGACCTTTTGACCTTTCTAGCGATGACCTTTTTTTACATTTATTTTGTGACCTTTCTAGCGATGATCTTTTGACCTTTCTAGCGATGACCTTTTTTTTGTGACCTTTCTAGCGATGACCTTTTGACCTTTCTAGCAATGACCTTTTGACCTTTCTAGCGATGACCTTTTTTGTGACCTTTCTAGCGATGACCTTTTGACCTTTTGACCTTTCTAGCGATGACCTTTTTTTGTGACCTTTCTAGCGATGACCTTTTGACCTTTCTAGCGATGACTTTTTTACCTTTTTTTGTGACCTTTCTAGCGATGACCTTTTGACCTTTCTAGCGATGACCTTTTGACCTTTCTAGCGATGACTTTTTTTGTGTCTGTGGGACCACCCATCAAGTCTGAACACAAGTGTACAACACAGTACAAAAAGTTAAAGTATGAAAAATTGTAAAAAATAATAATATAAGCATAAATAACTGCATAAAGCGGAACATGTTGAAGTTTGAACTACATTTCTAGCATAAAGTATGTGGAAGTAGTATGATGCCCAAAAAGTGGCAGAATAAAGTAAGTAAAGTTATAACTGTGTCTACTAATGATTTGTAATGTATGAATAATGCTTTACAATGTATTCTTGATTAATTAGGAAAAGGTAAAAAGAAAAAAATACAACATCAATGGATATGAAAGCATTAATGAGCAGAAATTGTATTAAATAGCATACTTTTACATGTAAAAAAAAGGGTCAAAAAGCATATAGGCCTATCTTTAAAAGCATAAACACAATGATTATTGATAATGGTCTAAGATTTTTCTTTCATTTTTTTTAGAAGTGTTTTTAAAAGTTTTTTTAAGTTTTCTTTTTTAAGTATTCTTTAAGTATTTTTTTAAGTTTTTCTTTAAATGTTTTTTTTTAAAGTTATTTTTTAAACGTTTAAAAAAAAGAAATTAAGTTTTTTTTTAAGTTAAAAAAAAGTTTTTTATTTTTAAGTTTACCTTTTTAAGTTTTTTTTTTAAAGTTATTTTTTAAAGTAAAAAAAATAAATATTTTTAAGTTAAAAAAAACCTTTCTAGCGATGACCTTTTGACCTTTCTAGCGATGACCTTTTGACCTTTTTAGCGATGACCTTTTTTGTGACCTTTCTAGCGATGACCTTTTGACCTTTCTAGCGATGACCTTTTTTTGTGACATTTCTAGCGATGACCTTTTGACCGATGACCTTTTTTGTGACCTTTTTGTGACCTTTCTAGCGATGACCTTTTGACCTTTCTAGCGATGACCTTTTTTTTACCTTTTTTTGTGACCTTTCTAGCGATGACCTTTTTTTGTGACCTTTCTAGCGATGACCTTTTGACCTTTCTAGCGATGACCTTTTGACCTTTCTAGCGATGACCTTTTTTACCTTTTTTGTGACCTTTCTAGCGATGACCTTTTGACCTTTTGACCTTTCTAGCGATGACCTTTTTTTGTGACCTTTCTAGCGATGACCTTTTGACCTTTCTAGCGATGACTTTTTTACCTTTTTTTGTGACCTTTCTAGCGATGACCTTTTGACCTTTCTAGCGTTGACCTTTTTTACCTTTTTTTGTGACCCTTCTAGCGATGACCTTTTGACCTTTTTTGTGACCTTTCTAGCGATGACCTTTTGACCTTTCTAGCGATGACCTTTCTTTTACCTTTTTTGTGACCTTTCTAGCGATGACCTTTTGACCTTTCTAGCGATGACCTTTTTTTTGTGTCTGTGGGACCACCCACCAAGTCTGAACACAAAAGTGTACAACACAGTACAAAAAGTTAAAGTATACAAAATTGTAAAAAATAATAATATAAGCATAAATAACTGCATAAAGCGGAACATGTTGAAGTTTGAACTACATTTCTAGCATAAAGTATGTGGAAGTAGTATGATGCCCAAAAAGTGGCAGAATAAAGTAAAGTTATAACTGTGTCTACTAATGATTTGTAATGTATGAATAATGCTTTACAATGTATTCTTGATTAATTAAGAAAAGGTAAAAAGAAAAAAATACAACATCAATGGATATGAAAGCATTAATGAGCAGAAATTGTATTAAATAGCATACTTTTACATGTAAAAAAAAGGGTCAAATAGCATATAGGCCTATCTTTAAAAGCATAAACACAATGATTATTGATAATGGTCTAAGATTTTTCTTTCATTTTTTTTAGAAGTGTTTTTAAAAGTTTTTTTAAGTTCTCTTTTTTAAGTATTCTTTAAGTATTTTTTTAAGTTTTTCTTTAAATGTTTTTTTTAAAAGTTATTTTTTAAACGTTTAAAAAAAAAAAAAGTTTTTTTTTTAAGTTAAAAAAAAAGTTAAAGGTTTTTTAAGTTTTTTATTTTTAAGTTTTCCTTTTTAAGTTTTTTTTTAAAGTTCTTTTTTTAAAGTACAAAAAAAAACGTTTCTTTTAAGTTAAAAAAAACCTTTCTAGCGATGACCTTTTTTTACCTTTTTTTTGTGACCTTTCTAGCGATGACCTTTTGACCTTTCTAGCGATGACCTTTTTTTACCCTTTTTTTGTGACCTTTCTAGCGATGACCTTTTGACCTTTTGACCTTTCTAGCGATGACCTTTTGACCTTTCTAGCGATGACCTTTTTTACCTTTTTTGTGACCTTTCTAGCGATGACCTTTTTTGTGACCTTTCTAGCGATGACCTTTTGACCTTTCTAGCGATGACCTTTTTTACCTTTTTTGTGACCTTTCTAGCGATGACCTTTTGACCTTTCTAGCGATGACCTTTTTTTAACCTTTTTTGTGAGCTTTCTAGCGATGACCTTTTGACCTTTTGACCTTTCTAGCGATGACCTTTTTTGTGACCTTTCTAGCGATGACCTTTTGACCTTTCTAGCGATGACCTTTTTTTTACCTTTTCTTTTGTGACCTTTCTAGCGATGACCTTTTGACCTTTTTAGCGATGACCTTTTTTACCTTTTTTTGTGACCTTTCTAGCGATGACCTTTTGACCTTTCTAGCGATGACCTTTTTTTTGTGTCCGTGGGACCACCCACCAAGTCTGAACACAAAAGTGTACAACACAGTACAAAAAGTTAAAGTATAAAAAATTGTAAAAAATAATAATATAAGCATAAATAACTGCATAAAGCGGAACATGTTGAAGTTTGAACTACATTTCTAGCATAAAGTATGTGGAAGTAGTATGATGCCCAAAAAGTGGCAGAATAAAGTAAGTAAAGTTATAACTGTGTCTACTAATGATTTGTAATGTATGAATAATGCTTTACAATGTATTCTTGATTAATTAAGAAAAGGTAAAAAGAAAAAAATACAACATCAATGGATATGAAAGCATTAATGAGCAGAAATTGTATTAAATAGCATACTTTTACATGTAAAAAAAAAAAGGGTCAAATAGCTATAGGCCTATCTTTAAAAGCATAAACACAATGATTATTGATAATGGTCTAAGATTTTACTTTCATTTTTTTAGAAGTGTTTTTAAAAGTTTTTTAAAGTTTTCATTAAGTATTCTTTAGGTATTTTTTTAAGTTTTCTTTAAATGTTTTTTTTTAAAGTTATATTTTAAACGTTTAAAAAAAAGAAATTAAGTTTTTTTTTAAGTTAAAAAAAAAAAAGTTTAAGGTTTTTTTTAAGTTATTTTTTTAAAGTAAAAAAAACTTTTCTTTTTAAGTTAAAAAAAACCTTTCTAGCGATGACCTTTTGACCTTTCTAGCGATGACCTTTTTTTTCCTTTTTTTTGTGACCTTTCTAGCGATGACCTTTTGACCTTTCTAGCGATGACCTTTTTACCTTTCTAGCGATGACCTTTTGACCTTTCTAGCGATGACCTTTTTTACCTTTTTTTGTGACCTTTCTAGCGATGACCTTTTGACCTTTCTAGCGATGACCTTTTTTTACCTTTTTTTTGTGACCTTTCTAGCGATGACCTTTTGACCTTTCTAGCGATGACCTTTTTTACCTTTTTTTTGTGACCTTTCTAGCGATGACCTTTTGACCTTTCTAGAGATGACCTTTTTTACCTTTTTTTGTGACCTTTCTAGCGATGACCTTTTGACCTTTCTAGCGATGACCTTTTTTTTGTGTCTGTGGGACCACCCACCAAGTCTGAACACAAAAGTGTACAACACAGTACAAAAAGTTAAATTATAAAAAATTGTAAAAAATAATAATATAAGCATAAATAACTGCATAAAGCGGAACATGTTGAAGTTTGAACTACATTTCTAGCATAAAGTATGTGGAAGTAGTATGATGCCCAAAAAGTGGCAGAATAAAGTAAGTAAAGTTATAACTGTGTCTACTAATGATTTGTAATGTATGAATAATGCTTTACAATGTATTCTTGATTAATTAAGAAAAGGTAAAAAGAAAAAAATACAACATCAATGGATATGAAAGCATTAATGAGCAGAAATTGTATTAAATAGCATACTTTTACATGTAAAAAAAAAAAGGGGTCAAATAGCATATAGGCCTATCTTTAAAAGCATAAACACAATGATTATTGATAATGGTCTAAGATTTTTCTTTCATTTTTTTAGAAGTGTTTTTAAAAGTTTTCTTTAAGTATTCTATAAGTTTTTCTTTAAATGTTTTTTTTAAGTTATTTTTTAAACGTTTAAAAAAAAGAAATTAAGTTTTTTTTTTTTTTTAAGTTAAAAAAAAAAAGTTTAAGGTTTTTTTTAAGTTTTTTATTTTTAAGTTTGCCTTTTTAAGTTGTTTTTTTAAGTTCTTTTTTTAAAGTAAAAAAAAAAACTTTTCTTTTTAAGTTAAAAAAAACCTTTCTAGCGATGACCTTTTGACCTTTCTAGCGATGACCTTTTTTACCTTTTTTTTGTGACCTTTCTAGCGATGATCTTTTGACCTTTCTAGCGATGACCTTTTTTTTGTGACCTTTCTAGCGATGACCTTTTGACCTTTCTAGCAATGACCTTTTGACCTTTCTAGCGATGACCTTTTTTGTGACCTTTCTAGCGATGACCTTTTGACCTTTTGACCTTTCTAGCGATGACCTTTTTTGTGACCTTTCTAGCGATGACCTTTTGACCTTTCTAGCGATGACTTTTTTACCTTTTTTTGTGACCTTTCTAGCGATGACCTTTTGACCTTTCTAGCGATGACCTTTTGACCTTTCTAGCGATGACTTTTTTTGTGTCTGTGGGACCACCCATCAAGTCTGAACACAAGTGTACAACACAGTACAAAAAGTTAAAGTATGAAAAATTGTAAAAAATAATAATATAAGCATAAATAACTGCATAAAGCGGAACATGTTGAAGTTTGAACTACATTTCTAGCATAAAGTATGTGGAAGTAGTATGATGCCCAAAAAGTGGCAGAATAAAGTAAGTAAAGTTATAACTGTGTCTACTAATGATTTGTAATGTATGAATAATGCTTTACAATGTATTCTTGATTAATTAGGAAAAGGTAAAAAGAAAAAAATACAACATCAATGGATATGAAAGCATTAATGAGCAGAAATTGTATTAAATAGCATACTTTTACATGTCAAAAAAAGGGTCAAAAAGCATATAGGCCTATCTTTAAAAGCATAAACACAATGATTATTGATAATGGTCTAAGATTTTTCTTTCATTTTTTTTAGAAGTGTTTTTAAAAGTTTTTTTAAGTTTTCTTTTTTAAGTATTCTTTAAGTATTTTTTTAAGTTTTTCTTTAAATGTTTTTTTTAAAAGTTATTTTTTAAACGTTTAAAAAAAAGAAATTAAGTTTTTTTTTTTAAGTTAAAAAAAAAAGTTTAAGGTTTTTTTTAAGTTTTTTATTTTTAAGTTTGCCTTTTTAAGTTGTTTTTTTAAGTTCTTTTTTTAAAGTAAAAAAAAAAACTTTTCTTTTTAAGTTAAAAAAAACCTTTCTAGCGATGACCTTTTGACCTTTCTAGCGATGACCTTTTTTTACATTTATTTTGTGACCTTTCTAGCGATGATCTTTTGACCTTTCTAGCGATGACCTTTTTTTTGTGACCTTTCTAGCGATGACCTTTTGACCTTTCTAGCAATGACCTTTTGACCTTTCTAGCGATGACCTTTTTTGTGACCTTTCTAGCGATGACCTTTTGACCTTTTGACCTTTCTAGCGATGACCTTTTTTTGTGACCTTTCTAGCGATGACCTTTTGACCTTTCTAGCGATGACTTTTTTACCTTTTTTTGTGACCTTTCTAGCGATGACCTTTTGACCTTTCTAGCGATGACCTTTTGACCTTTCTAGCGATGACTTTTTTTGTGTCTGTGGGACCACCCATCAAGTCTGAACACAAGTGTACAACACAGTACAAAAAGTTAAAGTATGAAAAATTGTAAAAAATAATAATATAAGCATAAATAACTGCATAAAGCGGAACATGTTGAAGTTTGAACTACATTTCTAGCATAAAGTATGTGGAAGTAGTATGATGCCCAAAAAGTGGCAGAATAAAGTAAGTAAAGTTATAACTGTGTCTACTAATGATTTGTAATGTATGAATAATGCTTTACAATGTATTCTTGATTAATTAGGAAAAGGTAAAAAGAAAAAAATACAACATCAATGGATATGAAAGCATTAATGAGCAGAAATTGTATTAAATAGCATACTTTTACATGTAAAAAAAAGGGTCAAAAAGCATATAGGCCTATCTTTAAAAGCATAAACACAATGATTATTGATAATGGTCTAAGATTTTTCTTTCATTTTTTTTAGAAGTGTTTTTAAAAGTTTTTTTAAGTTTTCTTTTTTAAGTATTCTTTAAGTATTTTTTTAAGTTTTTCTTTAAATGTTTTTTTTTAAAGTTATTTTTTAAACGTTTAAAAAAAAGAAATTAAGTTTTTTTTTAAGTTAAAAAAAAGTTTTTTATTTTTAAGTTTACCTTTTTAAGTTTTTTTTTTAAAGTTATTTTTTAAAGTAAAAAAAATAAATATTTTTAAGTTAAAAAAAACCTTTCTAGCGATGACCTTTTGACCTTTCTAGCGATGACCTTTTGACCTTTTTAGCGATGACCTTTTTTGTGACCTTTCTAGCGATGACCTTTTGACCTTTCTAGCGATGACCTTTTTTTGTGACATTTCTAGCGATGACCTTTTGACCGATGACCTTTTTTGTGACCTTTTTTGTGACCTTTCTAGCGATGACCTTTTGACCTTTCTAGCGATGACCTTTTTTTTACCTTTTTTTGTGACCTTTCTAGCGATGACCTTTTTTTGTGACCTTTCTAGCGATGACCTTTTGACCTTTCTAGCGATGACCTTTTGACCTTTCTAGCGATGACCTTTTTTACCTTTTTTGTGACCTTTCTAGCGATGACCTTTTGACCTTTTGACCTTTCTAGCGATGACCTTTTTTTGTGACCTTTCTAGCGATGACCTTTTGACCTTTCTAGCGATGACTTTTTTACCTTTTTTTGTGACCTTTCTAGCGATGACCTTTTGACCTTTTGACCTTTCTAGCGTTGACCTTTTTTACCTTTTTTTGTGACCCTTCTAGCGATGACCTTTTGACCTTTTTTGTGACCTTTCTAGCGATGACCTTTTGACCTTTCTAGCGATGACCTTTCTTTTACCTTTTTTGTGACCTTTCTAGCGATGACCTTTTGACCTTTCTAGCGATGACCTTTTTTTTGTGTCTGTGGGACCACCCACCAAGTCTGAACACAAAAGTGTACAACACAGTACAAAAAGTTAAAGTATACAAAATTGTAAAAAATAATAATATAAGCATAAATAACTGCATAAAGCGGAACATGTTGAAGTTTGAACTACATTTCTAGCATAAAGTATGTGGAAGTAGTATGATGCCCAAAAAGTGGCAGAATAAAGTAAAGTTATAACTGTGTCTACTAATGATTTGTAATGTATGAATAATGCTTTACAATGTATTCTTGATTAATTAAGAAAAGGTAAAAAGAAAAAAATACAACATCAATGGATATGAAAGCATTAATGAGCAGAAATTGTATTAAATAGCATACTTTTACATGTAAAAAAAAGGGTCAAATAGCATATAGGCCTATCTTTAAAAGCATAAACACAATGATTATTGATAATGGTCTAAGATTTTTCTTTCATTTTTTTTAGAAGTGTTTTTAAAAGTTTTTTTAAGTTCTCTTTTTTAAGTATTCTTTAAGTATTTTTTTAAGTTTTTCTTTAAATGTTTTTTTTAAAAGTTATTTTTTAAACGTTTAAAAAAAAAAAAAGTTTTTTTTTTAAGTTAAAAAAAAAGTTAAAGGTTTTTTAAGTTTTTTATTTTTAAGTTTTCCTTTTTAAGTTTTTTTTTAAAGTTCTTTTTTTAAAGTACAAAAAAAAACGTTTCTTTTAAGTTAAAAAAAACCTTTCTAGCGATGACCTTTTTTTACCTTTTTTTTGTGACCTTTCTAGCGATGACCTTTTGACCTTTCTAGCGATGACCTTTTTTTACCCTTTTTTTGTGACCTTTCTAGCGATGACCTTTTGACCTTTTGACCTTTCTAGCGATGACCTTTTGACCTTTCTAGCGATGACCTTTTTTACCTTTTTTGTGACCTTTCTAGCGATGACCTTTTTTGTGACCTTTCTAGCGATGACCTTTTGACCTTTCTAGCGATGACCTTTTTTACCTTTTTTGTGACCTTTCTAGCGATGACCTTTTGACCTTTCTAGCGATGACCTTTTTTTAACCTTTTTTGTGAGCTTTCTAGCGATGACCTTTTGACCTTTTGACCTTTCTAGCGATGACCTTTTTTGTGACCTTTCTAGCGATGACCTTTTGACCTTTCTAGCGATGACCTTTTTTTTACCTTTTCTTTTGTGACCTTTCTAGCGATGACCTTTTGACCTTTTTAGCGATGACCTTTTTTACCTTTTTTTGTGACCTTTCTAGCGATGACCTTTTGACCTTTCTAGCGATGACCTTTTTTTTGTGTCCGTGGGACCACCCACCAAGTCTGAACACAAAAGTGTACAACACAGTACAAAAAGTTAAAGTATAAAAAATTGTAAAAAATAATAATATAAGCATAAATAACTGCATAAAGCGGAACATGTTGAAGTTTGAACTACATTTCTAGCATAAAGTATGTGGAAGTAGTATGATGCCCAAAAAGTGGCAGAATAAAGTAAGTAAAGTTATAACTGTGTCTACTAATGATTTGTAATGTATGAATAATGCTTTACAATGTATTCTTGATTAATTAAGAAAAGGTAAAAAGAAAAAAATACAACATCAATGGATATGAAAGCATTAATGAGCAGAAATTGTATTAAATAGCATACTTTTACATGTAAAAAAAAAAAGGGTCAAATAGCTATAGGCCTATCTTTAAAAGCATAAACACAATGATTATTGATAATGGTCTAAGATTTTACTTTCATTTTTTTAGAAGTGTTTTTAAAAGTTTTTTAAAGTTTTCATTAAGTATTCTTTAGGTATTTTTTTAAGTTTTCTTTAAATGTTTTTTTTTAAAGTTATATTTTAAACGTTTAAAAAAAAGAAATTAAGTTTTTTTTTAAGTTAAAAAAAAAAAAGTTTAAGGTTTTTTTTAAGTTATTTTTTTAAAGTAAAAAAAACTTTTCTTTTTAAGTTAAAAAAAACCTTTCTAGCGATGACCTTTTGACCTTTCTAGCGATGACCTTTTTTTTCCTTTTTTTTGTGACCTTTCTAGCGATGACCTTTTGACCTTTCTAGCGATGACCTTTTTACCTTTCTAGCGATGACCTTTTGACCTTTCTAGCGATGACCTTTTTTACCTTTTTTTGTGACCTTTCTAGCGATGACCTTTTGACCTTTCTAGCGATGACCTTTTTTTACCTTTTTTTTGTGACCTTTCTAGCGATGACCTTTTGACCTTTCTAGCGATGACCTTTTTTACCTTTTTTTTGTGACCTTTCTAGCGATGACCTTTTGACCTTTCTAGAGATGACCTTTTTTACCTTTTTTTGTGACCTTTCTAGCGATGACCTTTTGACCTTTCTAGCGATGACCTTTTTTTTGTGTCTGTGGGACCACCCACCAAGTCTGAACACAAAAGTGTACAACACAGTACAAAAAGTTAAATTATAAAAAATTGTAAAAAATAATAATATAAGCATAAATAACTGCATAAAGCGGAACATGTTGAAGTTTGAACTACATTTCTAGCATAAAGTATGTGGAAGTAGTATGATGCCCAAAAAGTGGCAGAATAAAGTAAGTAAAGTTATAACTGTGTCTACTAATGATTTGTAATGTATGAATAATGCTTTACAATGTATTCTTGATTAATTAAGAAAAGGTAAAAAGAAAAAAATACAACATCAATGGATATGAAAGCATTAATGAGCAGAAATTGTATTAAATAGCATACTTTTACATGTAAAAAAAAAAAGGGGTCAAATAGCATATAGGCCTATCTTTAAAAGCATAAACACAATGATTATTGATAATGGTCTAAGATTTTTCTTTCATTTTTTTAGAAGTGTTTTTAAAAGTTTTCTTTAAGTATTCTATAAGTTTTTCTTTAAATGTTTTTTTTAAGTTATTTTTTAAACGTTTAAAAAAAAGAAATTAAGTTTTTTTTTTTTTTTAAGTTAAAAAAAAAAAGTTTAAGGTTTTTTTTAAGTTTTTTATTTTTAAGTTTGCCTTTTTAAGTTGTTTTTTTAAGTTCTTTTTTTAAAGTAAAAAAAAAAACTTTTCTTTTTAAGTTAAAAAAAACCTTTCTAGCGATGACCTTTTGACCTTTCTAGCGATGACCTTTTTTACCTTTTTTTTGTGACCTTTCTAGCGATGATCTTTTGACCTTTCTAGCGATGACCTTTTTTTTGTGACCTTTCTAGCGATGACCTTTTGACCTTTCTAGCAATGACCTTTTGACCTTTCTAGCGATGACCTTTTTTGTGACCTTTCTAGCGATGACCTTTTGACCTTTTGACCTTTCTAGCGATGACCTTTTTTGTGACCTTTCTAGCGATGACCTTTTGACCTTTCTAGCGATGACTTTTTTACCTTTTTTTGTGACCTTTCTAGCGATGACCTTTTGACCTTTCTAGCGATGACCTTTTGACCTTTCTAGCGATGACTTTTTTTGTGTCTGTGGGACCACCCATCAAGTCTGAACACAAGTGTACAACACAGTACAAAAAGTTAAAGTATGAAAAATTGTAAAAAATAATAATATAAGCATAAATAACTGCATAAAGCGGAACATGTTGAAGTTTGAACTACATTTCTAGCATAAAGTATGTGGAAGTAGTATGATGCCCAAAAAGTGGCAGAATAAAGTAAGTAAAGTTATAACTGTGTCTACTAATGATTTGTAATGTATGAATAATGCTTTACAATGTATTCTTGATTAATTAGGAAAAGGTAAAAAGAAAAAAATACAACATCAATGGATATGAAAGCATTAATGAGCAGAAATTGTATTAAATAGCATACTTTTACATGTCAAAAAAAGGGTCAAAAAGCATATAGGCCTATCTTTAAAAGCATAAACACAATGATTATTGATAATGGTCTAAGATTTTTCTTTCATTTTTTTTAGAAGTGTTTTTAAAAGTTTTTTTAAGTTTTCTTTTTTAAGTATTCTTTAAGTATTTTTTTAAGTTTTTCTTTAAATGTTTTTTTTAAAAGTTATTTTTTAAACGTTTAAAAAAAAGAAATTAAGTTTTTTTTTAAGTTAAAAAAAAGTTTTTTATTTTTAAGTTTACCTTTTTAAGTTGTTTTTTTAAAGTTATTTTTTAAAGTAAAAAAAAAAATCTTTTTAAGTTAAAAAAAACCTTTCTAGCGATGACCTTTTGACCTTTCTAGCGATGACCTTTTGACCTTTTGACCTTTCTAGCGATGACCTTTTTTGTGACCTTTCTAGCGATGACCTTTTGACCTTTCTAGCGATGACCTTTTTTTGTGACATTTCTAGCGATGACCTTTTGACCGATGACCTTTTTTGTGACCTTTCTAGCGATGACCTTTTTTGTGACCTTTCTAGCGATGACCTTTTGACCTTTCTAACGATGACCTTTTTTACCTTTTTTGTGACCTTTCTAGCGATGACCTTTTGACCTTTTGACCTTTCTAGCGATGACCTTTTTTTACCTTTTTTTGTGACCTTTCTAGCGATGACCTTTTTTTGTGACCTTTCTAGCGATGACCTTTTGACCTTTCTAGCGATGACCTTTTTTTGTGACCTTTCTAGCGATGACCTTTTGACCTTTCTAGCGATGACCTTTTGACCTTTCTAGCGATGACCTTTTTTACCTTTTTTGTGACCTTTCTAGCGATGACCTTTTGACCTTTTGACCTTTCTAGCGATGACCTTTTTTGTGACCTTTCTAGCGATGACCTTTTGACCTTTCTAGCGATGACTTTTTTACCTTTTTTGGTGACCTTTCTAGCGATGACCTTTTGACCTTTTGACCTTTCTAGCGTTGACCTTTTTTTTTACCTTTTTTTGTGACCCTTCTAGCGATGACCTTTTGACCTTTTTTGTGACCTTTCTAGCGATGACCTTTTGACCTTTCTAGCGATGACCTTTCTTTTACCTTTTTTGTGACCTTTCTAGCGATGACCTTTTGACCTTTCTAGCGATGACCTTTTTTTTGTGTCTGTGGGACCACCCACCAAGTCTGAACACAAAAGTGTACAACACAGTACAAAAAGTTAAAGTATAATTTTTTTTTAAAAATAATAATATAAGCATAAATAACTGCATAAAGCGGAACATGTTGAAGTTTGAACTACATTTCTAGCATAAAGTATGTGGAAGTAGTATGATGCCCAAAAAGTGGCAGAATAAAGTAAAGTTATAACTGTGTCTACTAATGATTTGTAATGTATGAATAATGCTTTACAATGTATTCTTGATTAATTAAGAAAAGGTAAAAAGAAAAAAATACAACATCAATGGATATGAAAGCATTAATGAGCAGAAATTGTATTAAATAGCATACTTTTACATGTAAAAAAAAGGCTCAAATAGCATATAGGCCTATCTTTAAAAGCATAAACACAATGATTATTGATAATGGTCTAAGATTTTTCTTTCATTTTTTTAGAAGTGTTTTTAAAAGTTTTCTTTAAGTATTCTTTAAGTATTTTTTTAAGTTTTTCTTTAAATGTTTTTTTTTAAGTTATTTTTTAAACGTTTAAAAAAAAGAAATTAAGTTTTTTTTTTTTAAGTTAAAAAAAAAAAGTTTAAGGTTTTTTTTAAGTTTTTTATTTTTAAGTTTGCCTTTTTAAGTTGTTTTTTTAAGTTCTTTTTTTAAAGTAAAAAAAAAAACTTTTCTTTTTAAGTTAAAAAAAACCTTTCTAGCGATGACCTTTTGACCTTTCTAGCGATGACCTTTTTTTACATTTATTTTGTGACCTTTCTAGCGATGATCTTTTGACCTTTCTAGCGATGACCTTTTTTTTGTGACCTTTCTAGCGATGACCTTTTGACCTTTCTAGCAATGACCTTTTGACCTTTCTAGCGATGACCTTTTTTGTGACCTTTCTAGCGATGACCTTTTGACCTTTTGACCTTTCTAGCGATGACCTTTTTTTGTGACCTTTCTAGCGATGACCTTTTGACCTTTCTAGCGATGACTTTTTTACCTTTTTTTGTGACCTTTCTAGCGATGACCTTTTGACCTTTCTAGCGATGACCTTTTGACCTTTCTAGCGATGACTTTTTTTGTGTCTGTGGGACCACCCATCAAGTCTGAACACAAGTGTACAACACAGTACAAAAAGTTAAAGTATGAAAAATTGTAAAAAATAATAATATAAGCATAAATAACTGCATAAAGCGGAACATGTTGAAGTTTGAACTACATTTCTAGCATAAAGTATGTGGAAGTAGTATGATGCCCAAAAAGTGGCAGAATAAAGTAAGTAAAGTTATAACTGTGTCTACTAATGATTTGTAATGTATGAATAATGCTTTACAATGTATTCTTGATTAATTAGGAAAAGGTAAAAAGAAAAAAATACAACATCAATGGATATGAAAGCATTAATGAGCAGAAATTGTATTAAATAGCATACTTTTACATGTAAAAAAAAGGGTCAAAAAGCATATAGGCCTATCTTTAAAAGCATAAACACAATGATTATTGATAATGGTCTAAGATTTTTCTTTCATTTTTTTTAGAAGTGTTTTTAAAAGTTTTTTTAAGTTTTCTTTTTTAAGTATTCTTTAAGTATTTTTTTAAGTTTTTCTTTAAATGTTTTTTTTTAAAGTTATTTTTTAAACGTTTAAAAAAAAGAAATTAAGTTTTTTTTTAAGTTAAAAAAAAGTTTTTTATTTTTAAGTTTACCTTTTTAAGTTTTTTTTTTAAAGTTATTTTTTAAAGTAAAAAAAATAAATATTTTTAAGTTAAAAAAAACCTTTCTAGCGATGACCTTTTGACCTTTCTAGCGATGACCTTTTGACCTTTTTAGCGATGACCTTTTTTGTGACCTTTCTAGCGATGACCTTTTGACCTTTCTAGCGATGACCTTTTTTTGTGACATTTCTAGCGATGACCTTTTGACCGATGACCTTTTTTGTGACCTTTTTTGTGACCTTTCTAGCGATGACCTTTTGACCTTTCTAGCGATGACCTTTTTTTTTACCTTTTTTTGTGACCTTTCTAGCGATGACCTTTTTTTGTGACCTTTCTAGCGATGACCTTTTGACCTTTCTAGCGATGACCTTTTGACCTTTCTAGCGATGACCTTTTTTACCTTTTTTGTGACCTTTCTAGCGATGACCTTTTGACCTTTTGACCTTTCTAGCGATGACCTTTTTTTGTGACCTTTCTAGCGATGACCTTTTGACCTTTCTAGCGATGACTTTTTTACCTTTTTTTGTGACCTTTCTAGCGATGACCTTTTGACCTTTTGACCTTTCTAGCGTTGACCTTTTTTACCTTTTTTTGTGACCCTTCTAGCGATGACCTTTTGACCTTTTTTGTGACCTTTCTAGCGATGACCTTTTGACCTTTCTAGCGATGACCTTTCTTTTACCTTTTTTGTGACCTTTCTAGCGATGACCTTTTGACCTTTCTAGCGATGACCTTTTTTTTGTGTCTGTGGGACCACCCACCAAGTCTGAACACAAAAGTGTACAACACAGTACAAAAAGTTAAAGTATACAAAATTGTAAAAAATAATAATATAAGCATAAATAACTGCATAAAGCGGAACATGTTGAAGTTTGAACTACATTTCTAGCATAAAGTATGTGGAAGTAGTATGATGCCCAAAAAGTGGCAGAATAAAGTAAAGTTATAACTGTGTCTACTAATGATTTGTAATGTATGAATAATGCTTTACAATGTATTCTTGATTAATTAAGAAAAGGTAAAAAGAAAAAAATACAACATCAATGGATATGAAAGCATTAATGAGCAGAAATTGTATTAAATAGCATACTTTTACATGTAAAAAAAAGGGTCAAATAGCATATAGGCCTATCTTTAAAAGCATAAACACAATGATTATTGATAATGGTCTAAGATTTTTCTTTCATTTTTTTAGAAGTGTTTTTAAAAGTTTTTTTAAGTTCTCTTTTTTAAGTATTCTTTAAGTATTTTTTGAAGTTTTTCTTTAAATGTTTTTTTTAAAAGTTATTTTTTAAACGTTTAAAAAAAAATTAAGTTTTTTTTTTAAGTTAGAAAAAAAAGTTAAAGGTTTTTTTTAAGTTTTTTATTTTTAAGTTTTCCTTTTTAAGTTTTATTTTAAAGTTATTTTTTTAAAGTAAAAAAAAAAACTTTTCTTTTTAAGTTAAAAAAAACCTTTCTAGCGATGACCTTTTTTTGTGACCTTTCTAGCGATGACCTTTTGACCTTTCTAGCGATGACCTTTTGACCTTTCTAGCGATGACCTTTTTTACCTTTTTTGTGACCTTTCTAGCGATGACCTTTTGACCTTTTGACCTTTCTAGCGATGACCTTTTTTTGTGACCTTTCTAGCGATGACCTTTTGACCTTTCTAGCGATGACTTTTTTACCTTTTTTTGTGACCTTTCTAGCGATGACCTTTTGACCTTTTGACCTTTCTAGCGTTGACCTTTTTTTTACCTTTTTTTGTGACCCTTCTAGCGATGACCTTTTGACCTTTTTTGTGACCTTTCTAGCGATGACCTTTTGACCTTTCTAGCGATGACCTTTCTTTTACCTTTTTTGTGACCTTTCTAGCGATGACCTTTTGACCTTTCTAGCGATGACCTTTTTTTTGTGTCTGTGGGACCACCCACCAAGTCTGAACACAAAAGTGTACAACACAGTACAAAAAGTTAAAGTATACAAAATTGTAAAAAATAATAATATAAGCATAAATAACTGCATAAAGCGGAACATGTTGAAGTTTGAACTACATTTCTAGCATAAAGTATGTGGAAGTAGTATGATGCCCAAAAAGTGGCAGAATAAAGTAAAGTTATAACTGTGTCTACTAATGATTTGTAATGTATGAATAATGCTTTACAATGTATTCTTGATTAATTAAGAAAAGGTAAAAAGAAAAAAATACAACATCAATGGATATGAAAGCATTAATGAGCAGAAATTGTATTAAATAGCATACTTTTACATGTAAAAAAAAGGGTCAAATAGCATATAGGCCTATCTTTAAAAGCATAAACACAATGATTATTGATAATGGTCTAAGATTTTTCTTTCATTTTTTTAGAAGTGTTTTTAAAAGTTTTTTTAAGTTCTCTTTTTTAAGTATTCTTTAAGTATTTTTTGAAGTTTTTCTTTAAATGTTTTTTTTAAAAGTTATTTTTTAAACGTTTAAAAAAAAAATTAAGTTTTTTTTTTAAGTTAGAAAAAAAAGTTAAAGGTTTTTTTTAAGTTTTTTATTTTTAAGTTTTCCTTTTTAAGTTTTATTTTAAAGTTCTTTTTTTAAAGTAAAAAAAAAAACTTTTCTTTTTAAGTTAAAAAAAACCTTTCTAGCGATGACCTTTTTTTACCTTTTTTTGTGACCTTTCTAGCGATGACCTTTTGACCTTTCTAGCGATGACCTTTTTTTTACCTTTTTTGTGACCTTTCTAGCGATGACCTTTTGACCTTTCTAGCGATGACCTTTTTTTACCTTTTTTTGTGACCTTTCTAGCGATGACCTTTTGACCTTTCTAGCGATGACCTTTTTTACCTTTTTTGTGACCTTTCTAGCGATGACCTTTTTTGTGACCTTTCTAGCGATGACCTTTTGACCTTTCTAGCGATGACCTTTTTTACCTTTTTTGTGACCTTTCTAGCGATGACCTTTTGACCTTTCTAGCGATGACCTTTTTTTAACCTTTTTTTGTGAGCTTTCTAGCGATGACCTTTTGACCTTTTGACCTTTCTAGCGATGACCTTTTTTGTGACCTTTCTAGCGATGACCTTTTGACCTTTCTAGCGATGACCTTTTTTTACCTTTTCTTTTGTGACCTTTCTAGCGATGACCTTTTGACCTTTTTAGCGATGACCTTTTTTACCTTTTTTTTTACCTTTCTAGCGATGACCTTTTGACCTTTCTAGCGATGACCTTTTTTTTGTGTCTGTGGGACCACCCACCAAGTCTGAACACAAAAGTGTACAACACAGTACAAAAAGTTAAAGTATAAAAAATTGTAAAAAATAATAATATAAGCATAAATAACTGCATAAAGCGGAACATGTTGAAGTTTGAACTACATTTCTAGCATAAAGTATGTGGAAGTAGTATGATGCCCAAAAAGTGGCAGAATAAAGTAAAGTTATAACTGTGTCTACTAATGATTTGTAATGTATGAATAATGCTTTACAATGTATTCTTGATTAATTAAGAAAAGGTAAAAAGAAAAAAATACAACATCAATGGATATGAAAGCATTAATGAGCAGAAATTGTATTAAATAGCATACTTTTACATGTAAAAAAAAGGGTCAAATAGCATATAGGCCTATCTTTAAAAGCATAAACACAATGATTATTGATAATGGTCTAAGATTTTTCTTTCATTTTTTTAGAAGTGTTTTTAAAAGTTTTTTTAAGTTCTCTTTTTTAAGTATTCTTTAAGTATTTTTTGAAGTTTTTCTTTAAATGTTTTTTTTAAAAGTTATTTTTTAAACGTTTAAAAAAAAAAAAAAGTTTTTTTTTAAGTTAGAAAAAAAAGTTAAAGGTTTTTTTTAAGTTTTTTATTTTTAAGTTTTCCTTTTTAAGTTTTATTTTAAAGTTCTTTTTTTAAAGTAAAAAAAAAAACTTTTCTTTTTAAGTTAAAAAAAACCTTTCTAGCGATGACCTTTTTTTACCTTTTTTTTGTGACCTTTCTAGCGATGACCTTTTGACCTTTCTAGCGATGACCTTTTTTTTACCTTTTTTTGTGACCTTTCTAGCGATGACCTTTTGACCTTTCTAGCGATGACCTTTTTTTACCTTTTTTTGTGACCTTTCTAGCGATGACCTTTTGACCTTTCTAGCGATGACCTTTTTTACCTTTTTTGTGACCTTTCTAGCGATGACCTTTTTTGTGACCTTTCTAGCGATGACCTTTTGACCTTTCTAGCGATGACCTTTTTTACCTTTTTTGTGACCTTTCTAGCGATGACCTTTTGACCTTTCTAGCGATGACCTTTTTTTAACCTTTTTTTGTGAGCTTTCTAGCGATGACCTTTTGACCTTTCTAGCGATGACCTTTTTTGTGACCTTTCTAGCGATGACCTTTTGACCTTTCTAGCGATGACCTTTTTTTTACCTTTTCTTTTGTGACCTTTCTAGCGATGACCTTTTGACCTTTTTAGCGATGACCTTTTTTACCTTTTTTTTTACCTTTCTAGCGATGACCTTTTGACCTTTCTAGCGATGACCTTTTTTTGTGTCTGTGGGACCACCCACCAAGTCTGAACACAAAAGTGTACAACACAGTACAAAAAGTTAAAGTATAAAAAATTGTAAAAAATAATAATATAAGCATAAATAACTGCATAAAGCGGAACATGTTGAAGTTTGAACTACATTTCTAGCATAAAGTATGTGGAAGTAGTATGATGCCCAAAAAGTGGCAGAATAAAGTAAAGTTATAACTGTGTCTACTAATGATTTGTAATGTATGAATAATGCTTTACAATGTATTCTTGATTAATTAAGAAAAGGTAAAAAGAAAAAAATACAACATCAATGGATATGAAAGCATTAATGAGCAGAAATTGTATTAAATAGCATACTTTTACATGTAAAAAAAAGAGTCAAATAGCTATAGGCCTATCTTTAAAAGCATAAACACAATGATTATTGATAATGGTCTAAGATTTTTCTTTCATTTTTTTAGAAGTGTTTTTTTAAGTTTTTTTAAGTTTTCTTTTTAAAGTATTCTTTTGGTATTTTTTTAAGTTTTTCTTTAAATGTTTTTTTTTTAAAGTTATTTTTAAACGTTTAAAAAAAAAGAAATTAAGTTTTTTTTTAAGTTAAAAAAAAAAGTTTAAGGTTTTTTTTAAGTTTTTTTTTAAGTTTTTTTTTTAAGTAAAAAAAAAAAACTTTTCTTTTTAAGTTAAAAAAAAACCTTTCTAGCGATGACCTTTTGACCTTTCTAGCGATGACCTTTTTTGTCACCTTTCTAGCGATGACCTTTTGACCTTTCTAGCGATGACCTTTTTTTTACCTTTTTTTGTGACCTTTCTAGCGATGACCTTTTTTTTACCTTTTTTTGTGACCTTTCTAGCGATGACCTTTTGACCTTTCTAGCGATGACCTTTTTTTTGTGACCTTTCTAGCGATGACCTTTTGACCTTTCTAGCGATGACCCTTTTTTACCTTTTTTTTTTTTACCTTTCTAGCGATGACCTTTTGACATTTTTTTACGACCTTTCGACCTTTCTAGCGATGACCTTTTTTTTTTAACGTTTTTTTGTGACCTTTCTAGCGATGATTTTTTGACCTTTTGACCTTTCTAGCGATGACCTTTTTTTTAACCTTTTTTTGTGACCTTTCTAGCGATGACCTTTTTTTTAACCTTTTTTGTGACCTTTCTAGCGATGACCTTTTTTTTAACCTTTTTTGTGACCTTTCTAGCGATGACCTTTTGACCTTTTGACCTTTCTAGCGATGACCTTTTTTTTACCTTTTTTGTGACCTTTCTAGCGATGACCTTTTTTTGTGACCTTTCTAGCGATGACGTTTTGACCTTTTGACCTTTCTAGCGATGACCTTTTTTACCTTTTTTGTGACCGTTCTAGCGATGACCTTTTGACCTTTCTAGCGATGACCTTTTTTTACATTTTTTTGTGACCGTTCTAGCGATGACCTTTTGACCTTTCTAGCGATGACCTTTTTTTTGTGTCCGTGGGACCACCCACCAAGTCTGAACACAAAAGTGTACAACACAGTACAAAAAGTTAAAGTATAAAAAATTGTAAAAAATAATAATATAAGCATAAATAACTGCATAAAGCGGAACATGTTGAAGTTTGAACTACATTTCTAGCATAAAGTATGTGGAAGTAGTATGATGCCCAAAAAGTGGCAGAATAAAGTAAGTAAAGTTATAACTGTGTCTACTAATGATTTGTAATGTATGAATAATGCTTTACAATGTATTCTTGATTAATTAAGAAAAGGTAAAAAGAAAAAAATACAACATCAATGGATATGAAAGCATTAATGAGCAGAAATTGTATTAAATAGCATACTTTTACATGTAAAAAAAAAAGGGTCAAATAGCTATAGGCCTATCTTTAAAAGCATAAACACAATGATTATTGATAATGGTCTAAGATTTTACTTTCATTTTTTTAGAAGTGTTTTTAAAAGTTTTTTAAAGTTTTCATTAAGTATTCTTTAGGTATTTTTTTAAGTTTTCTTTAAATGTTTTTTTTTAAAGTTATATTTTAAACGTTTAAAAAAAAGAAATTAAGTTTTTTTTTAAGTTAAAAAAAAAAAAGTTTAAGGTTTTTTTTAAGTTCTTTTTTTAAAGTAAAAAAAACTTTTCTTTTTAAGTTAAAAAAAACCTTTCTAGCGATGACCTTTTGACCTTTCTAGCGATGACCTTTTTTTTGTGACCTTTCTAGCGATGACCTTTTGACCTTTCTAGCGATGACCTTTTTACCTTTCTAGCGATGACCTTTTGACCTTTCTAGCGATGACCTTTTTTACCTTTTTTTGTGACCTTTCTAGCGATGACCTTTTGACCTTTCTAGCGATGACCTTTTTTTACCTTTTTTTTGTGACCTTTCTAGCGATGACCTTTTGACCTTTCTAGCGATGACCTTTTTTACCTTTTTTTTGTGACCTTTCTAGCGATGACCTTTTGACCTTTCTAGAGATGACCTTTTTTACCTTTTTTTGTGACCTTTCTAGCGATGACCTTTTGACCTTTCTAGCGATGACCTTTTTTTTGTGTCTGTGGGACCACCCACCAAGTCTGAACACAAAAGTGTACAACACAGTACAAAAAGTTAAATTATAAAAAATTGTAAAAAATAATAATATAAGCATAAATAACTGCATAAAGCGGAACATGTTGAAGTTTGAACTACATTTCTAGCATAAAGTATGTGGAAGTAGTATGATGCCCAAAAAGTGGCAGAATAAAGTAAGTAAAGTTATAACTGTGTCTACTAATGATTTGTAATGTATGAATAATGCTTTACAATGTATTCTTGATTAATTAAGAAAAGGTAAAAAGAAAAAAATACAACATCAATGGATATGAAAGCATTAATGAGCAGAAATTGTATTAAATAGCATACTTTTACATGTAAAAAAAAAAAGGGGTCAAATAGCATATAGGCCTATCTTTAAAAGCATAAACACAATGATTATTGATAATGGTCTAAGATTTTTCTTTCATTTTTTTAGAAGTGTTTTTAAAAGTTTTCTTTAAGTATTCTATAAGTTTTTCTTTAAATGTTTTTTTTAAGTTATTTTTTAAACGTTTAAAAAAAAGAAATTAAGTTTTTTTTTTTAAGTTAAAAAAAAAAAGTTTAAGGTTTTTTTTAAGTTTTTTATTTTTAAGTTTGCCTTTTTAAGTTGTTTTTTTAAGTTCTTTTTTTAAAGTAAAAAAAAAAACTTTTCTTTTTAAGTTAAAAAAAACCTTTCTAGCGATGACCTTTTGACCTTTCTAGCGATGACCTTTTTTACCTTTTTTTTGTGACCTTTCTAGCGATGATCTTTTGACCTTTCTAGCGATGACCTTTTTTTTGTGACCTTTCTAGCGATGACCTTTTGACCTTTCTAGCAATGACCTTTTGACCTTTCTAGCGATGACCTTTTTTGTGACCTTTCTAGCGATGACCTTTTGACCTTTTGACCTTTCTAGCGATGACCTTTTTTTGTGACCTTTCTAGCGATGACCTTTTGACCTTTCTAGCGATGACTTTTTTACCTTTTTTTGTGACCTTTCTAGCGATGACCTTTTGACCTTTCTAGCGATGACCTTTTGACCTTTCTAGCGATGACTTTTTTTGTGTCTGTGGGACCACCCATCAAGTCTGAACACAAGTGTACAACACAGTACAAAAAGTTAAAGTATGAAAAATTGTAAAAAATAATAATATAAGCATAAATAACTGCATAAAGCGGAACATGTTGAAGTTTGAACTACATTTCTAGCATAAAGTATGTGGAAGTAGTATGATGCCCAAAAAGTGGCAGAATAAAGTAAGTAAAGTTATAACTGTGTCTACTAATGATTTGTAATGTATGAATAATGCTTTACAATGTATTCTTGATTAATTAGGAAAAGGTAAAAAGAAAAAAATACAACATCAATGGATATGAAAGCATTAATGAGCAGAAATTGTATTAAATAGCATACTTTTACATGTCAAAAAAAGGGTCAAAAAGCATATAGGCCTATCTTTAAAAGCATAAACACAATGATTATTGATAATGGTCTAAGATTTTTCTTTCATTTTTTTTAGAAGTGTTTTTAAAAGTTTTTTTAAGTTTTCTTTTTTAAGTATTCTTTAAGTATTTTTTTAAGTTTTTCTTTAAATGTTTTTTTTAAAAGTTATTTTTTAAACGTTTAAAAAAAAGAAATTAAGTTTTTTTTTAAGTTAAAAAAAAGTTTTTTATTTTTAAGTTTACCTTTTTAAGTTGTTTTTTTAAAGTTATTTTTTAAAGTAAAAAAAAAAAATCTTTTTAAGTTAAAAAAAACCTTTCTAGCGATGACCTTTTGACCTTTCTAGCGATGACCTTTTGACCTTTTGACCTTTCTAGCGATGACCTTTTTTGTGACCTTTCTAGCGATGACCTTTTGACCTTTCTAGCGATGACCTTTTTTTGTGACATTTCTAGCGATGACCTTTTGACCGATGACCTTTTTTGTGACCTTTCTAGCGATGACCTTTTTTGTGACCTTTCTAGCGATGACCTTTTGACCTTTCTAGCGATGACCTTTTTTTTTACCTTTTTTTGTGACCTTTCTAGCGATGACCTTTTTTTTGTGACCTTTCTAGCGATGACCTTTTGACCTTTCTAGCGATGACCTTTTTTTGTGACCTTTCTAGCGATGACCTTTTGACCTTTCTAGCGATGACCTTTTGACCTTTCTAGCGATGACCTTTTTTACCTTTTTTGTGACCTTTCTAGCGATGACCTTTTGACCTTTTGACCTTTCTAGCGATGACCTTTTTTGTGACCTTTCTAGCGATGACCTTTTGACCTTTCTAGCGATGACTTTTTTACCTTTTTTGGTGACCTTTCTAGCGATGACCTTTTGACCTTTTGACCTTTCTAGCGTTGACCTTTTTTTTTACCTTTTTTTGTGACCCTTCTAGCGATGACCTTTTGACCTTTTTTGTGACCTTTCTAGCGATGACCTTTTGACCTTTTGACCTTTCTAGCGTTGACCTTTTTTTTTACCTTTTTTTGTGACCCTTCTAGCGATGACCTTTTGACCTTTTTTGTGACCTTTCTAGCGATGACCTTTTGACCTTTCTAGCGATGACCTTTCTTTTACCTTTTTTGTGACCTTTCTAGCGATGACCTTTTGACCTTTCTAGCGATGACCTTTTTTTTGTGTCTGTGGGACCACCCACCAAGTCTGAACACAAAAGTGTACAACACAGTACAAAAAGTTAAAGTATAATTTTTTTTTTAAAATAATAATATAAGCATAAATAACTGCATAAAGCGGAACATGTTGAAGTTTGAACTACATTTCTAGCATAAAGTATGTGGAAGTAGTATGATGCCCAAAAAGTGGCAGAATAAAGTAAAGTTATAACTGTGTCTACTAATGATTTGTAATGTATGAATAATGCTTTACAATGTATTCTTGATTAATTAAGAAAAGGTAAAAAGAAAAAAATACAACATCAATGGATATGAAAGCATTAATGAGCAGAAATTGTATTAAATAGCATACTTTTACATGTAAAAAAAAGGCTCAAATAGCATATAGGCCTATCTTTAAAAGCATAAACACAATGATTATTGATAATGGTCTAAGATTTTTCTTTCATTTTTTTAGAAGTGTTTTTAAAAGTTTTCTTTAAGTATTCTTTAAGTATTTTTTTAAGTTTTTCTTTAAATGTTTTTTTTTAAGTTATTTTTTAAACGTTTAAAAAAAAAGAAATTAAGTTTTTTTTTTTTAAGTTAAAAAAAAAAAGTTTAAGGTTTTTTTTAAGTTTTTTATTTTTAAGTTTGCCTTTTTAAGTTGTTTTTTTAAGTTCTTTTTTTAAAGTAAAAAAAAAAACTTTTCTTTTTAAGTTAAAAAAAACCTTTCTAGCGATGACCTTTTGACCTTTCTAGCGATGACCTTTTTTTACATTTTTTTTGTGACCTTTCTAGCGATGATCTTTTGACCTTTCTAGCGATGACCTTTTTTTTGTGACCTTTCTAGCGATGACCTTTTGACCTTTCTAGCAATGACCTTTTGACCTTTCTAGCGATGACCTTTTTTGTGACCTTTCTAGCGATGACCTTTTGACCTTTTGACCTTTCTAGCGATGACCTTTTTTTGTGACCTTTCTAGCGATGACCTTTTGACCTTTCTAGCGATGACTTTTTTACCTTTTTTTGTGACCTTTCTAGCGATGACCTTTTGACCTTTCTAGCGATGACCTTTTGACCTTTCTAGCGATGACTTTTTTTGTGTCTGTGGGACCACCCATCAAGTCTGAACACAAGTGTACAACACAGTACAAAAAGTTAAAGTATGAAAAATTGTAAAAAATAATAATATAAGCATAAATAACTGCATAAAGCGGAACATGTTGAAGTTTGAACTACATTTCTAGCATAAAGTATGTGGAAGTAGTATGATGCCCAAAAAGTGGCAGAATAAAGTAAGTAAAGTTATAACTGTGTCTACTAATGATTTGTAATGTATGAATAATGCTTTACAATGTATTCTTGATTAATTAGGAAAAGGTAAAAAGAAAAAAATACAACATCAATGGATATGAAAGCATTAATGAGCAGAAATTGTATTAAATAGCATACTTTTACATGTAAAAAAAAGGGTCAAAAAGCATATAGGCCTATCTTTAAAAGCATAAACACAATGATTATTGATAATGGTCTAAGATTTTTCTTTCATTTTTTTTAGAAGTGTTTTTAAAAGTTTTTTTAAGTTTTCTTTTTTAAGTATTCTTTAAGTATTTTTTTAAGTTTTTCTTTAAATGTTTTTTTTAAAAGTAATTTTTTAAACGTTTAAAAAAAAGAAATTAAGTTTTTTTTTTAAGTTAAAAAAAAGTTTTTTATTTTTAAGTTTACCTTTTTAAGTTTTTTTTTTAAAGTTATTTTTTAAAGTAAAAAAAATAAATCTTTTTAAGTTAAAAAAAACCTTTCTAGCGATGACCTTTTGACCTTTCTAGCGATGACCTTTTGACCTTTTGACCTTTCTAGCGATGACCTTTTTTGTGACCTTTCTAGCGATGACCTTTTGACCTTTCTAGCGATGACCTTTTTTTGTGACATTTCTAGCGATGACCTTTTGACCGATGACCTTTTTTGTGACCTTTCTAGCGATGACCTTTTTTGTGACCTTTCTAGCGATGACCTTTCTAGCGATGACCTTTTGACCTTTTGACCTTTCTAGCGATGACCTTTTTTTTACCTTTTTTTGTGACCTTTCTAGCGATGACCTTTTTTTTGTGACCTTTCTAGCGATGACCTTTTGACCTTTCTAGCGATGACCTTTTTTTGTGACCTTTCTAGCGATGACCTTTTGACCTTTCTAGCGATGACCTTTTGACCTTTCTAGCGATGACCTTTTTTACCTTTTTTGTGACCTTTCTAGCGATGACCTTTTGACCTTTCTAGCGATGACCTTTTTTTGTGACCTTTCTAGCGATGACCTTTTGACCTTTCTAGCGATGACTTTTTGACCTTTTTTTGTGACCTTTCTAGCGATGACCTTTTGATTTTTTGACCTTTCTAGCGTTGACCTTTTTTTTACCTTTTTTTGTGACCCTTCTAGCGATGACCTTTTGACCTTTTTTGTGACCTTTCTAGCGATGACCTTTTGACCTTTCTAGCGATGACCTTTCTTTTACCTTTTTTGTGACCTTTCTAGCGATGACCTTTTGACCTTTCTAGCGATGACCTTTTTTTTGTGTCTGTGGGACCACCCACCAAGTCTGAACACAAAAGTGTACAACACAGTACAAAAAGTTAAAGTATAAAAAATTGTAAAAAATAATAATATAAGCATAAATAACTGCATAAAGCGGAACATGTTGAAGTTTGAACTACATTTCTAGCATAAAGTATGTGGAAGTAGTATGATGCCCAAAAAGTGGCAGAATAAAGTAAAGTTATAACTGTGTCTACTAATGATTTGTAATGTATGAATAATGCTTTACAATGTATTCTTGATTAATTAAGAAAAGGTAAAAAGAAAAAAATACAACATCAATGGATATGAAAGCATTAATGAGCAGAAATTGTATTAAATAGCATACTTTTACATGTAAAAAAAAGGGTCAAATAGCATATAGGCCTATCTTTAAAAGCATAAACACAATGATTATTGATAATGGTCTAAGATTTTTCTTTCATTTTTTTAGAAGTGTTTTTAAAAGTTTTTTTAAGTTCTCTTTTTTAAGTATTCTTTAAGTATTTTTTGAAGTTTTTCTTTAAATGTTTTTTTTAAAAGTTATTTTTTAAACGTTTAAAAAAAAATAAGTTTTTTTTTTAAGTTAGAAAAAAAAGTTAAAGGTTTTTTTTAAGTTTTTTATTTTTAAGTTTTCCTTTTTAAGTTTTATTTTAAAGTTCTTTTTTTAAAGTAAAAAAAAAAACTTTTCTTTTTAAGTTAAAAAAAACCTTTCTAGCGATGACCTTTTTTTACCTTTTTTTTGTGACCTTTCTAGCGATGACCTTTTGACCTTTCTAGCGATGACCTTTTTTTTACCTTTTTTTGTGACCTTTCTAGCGATGACCTTTTGACCTTTCTAGCGATGACCTTTTTTTACCTTTTTTTGTGACCTTTCTAGCGATGACCTTTTGACCTTTCTAGCGATGACCTTTTTTACCTTTTTTGTGACCTTTCTAGCGATGACCTTTTTTGTGACCTTTCTAGCGATGACCTTTTGACCTTTCTAGCGATGACCTTTTTTACCTTTTTTGTGACCTTTCTAGCGATGACCTTTTGACCTTTCTAGCGATGACCTTTTTTTAACCTTTTTTTGTGAGCTTTCTAGCGATGACCTTTTGACCTTTTGACCTTTCTAGCGATGACCTTTTTTGTGACCTTTCTAGCGATGACCTTTTGACCTTTCTAGCGATGACCTTTTTTTTACCTTTTCTTTTGTGACCTTTCTAGCGATGACCTTTTGACCTTTTTAGCGATGACCTTTTTTACCTTTTTTTTTACCTTTCTAGCGATGACCTTTTGACCTTTCTAGCGATGACCTTTTTTTTGTGTCTGTGGGACCACCCACCAAGTCTGAACACAAAAGTGTACAACACAGTACAAAAAGTTAAAGTATAAAAAATTGTAAAAAATAATAATATAAGCATAAATAACTGCATAAAGCGGAACATGTTGAAGTTTGAACTACATTTCTAGCATAAAGTATGTGGAAGTAGTATGATGCCCAAAAAGTGGCAGAATAAAGTAAAGTTATAACTGTGTCTACTAATGATTTGTAATGTATGAATAATGCTTTACAATGTATTCTTGATTAATTAAGAAAAGGTAAAAAGAAAAAAATACAACATCAATGGATATGAAAGCATTAATGAGCAGAAATTGTATTAAATAGCATACTTTTACATGTAAAAAAAAGAGTCAAATAGCTATAGGCCTATCTTTAAAAGCATGACCTTTTGACCTTTCTAGCGATGACCCTTTTTTACCTTTTTTTTGTGACCTTTCTAGCGATGACCTTTTGACCTTTCTGACGTTTCTAGCGATGACCTTTTGACCTTTCTAGTGATGACCTTTTTTTACCTTTTTTGTGACCTTTCTAGCGATGACCTTTTGACCTTTCTAGCGATGACCTTTTTTAACCTTTTTTGTGACCTTTCTAGCGATGACCTTTTTTAACCTTTTTTGTGACCTTTCTAGCGATGACCTTTTGACCTTTCTAGCGATGACCTTTTGACCTTTCTAGCGATGACCTTTTTTTTTACCTTTCTAGCGATGACCTTTTGACCTTTCTAGCGATGACTTTTTTACCTTTTTTTGTGACCTTTCTAGCGATGACCTTTTGACCTTTCTAGCGATGACCTTTTTACCCTTTTTTTGGTGACCTTTCTAGCGATGACCTTTTGACCTTTCTAGCGATGACCTTTTTTTTACCTTTTTTGTGACCTTTCTAGCGATGACCTTTTGACCTTTCTAGCGATGACCTTTTTTTGTGTCTGTGGGACCACCCATCAAGTCTGAACACAAGTGTACAACACAGTACAAAAAGTTAAAGTATGAAAAATTGTAAAAAATAATATAAGCATAAATAACTGCATAAAGCGGAACATGTTGAAGTTTGAACTACATTTCTAGCATAAAGATGCCCAAAAAGTGGCAGAATAAAGTAAGTAAAGTTATAACTGTGTCTACTAATGATTTGTAATGAATAATGCTTTACAATGTATTCTTGATTAATTAGGAAAAGGTAAAAAGAAAAAAATACAACATCAATGGATATGAAAGCATTAATGAGCAGAAATTGTATTAAATAGCATACTTTTACATGTAAAAAAAAAGGGTCAAAAAGCATATAGGCCTATCTTTAAAAGCATAAACACAATGATTATTGATAATGGTCTAAGATTTTTCTTTCATTTTTTTTGAAGTGTTTTTAAAAGTTTTTTTAAGTTTTCTTTTTTAAGTATTCTTTAAGTATTTTTTTAAGTTTTTCTTTAAATGTTTTTTTTAAAAGTTATTTTTTAAACGTTTAAAAAAAAAGAAATTAAGTTTTTTTTTAAGTTAAAAAAAAGTTTTTTATTTTTAAGTTTACCTTTTTAAGTTTTTTTTTAAAGTTATTTTTTAAAGTAAAAAAAAAAAATCTTTAAGTTAAAAAAACCTTTCTAGCGATGACCTTTTGACCTTTCTAGCGATGACCTTTTGACCTTTCTAGCGATGACCTTTTTTGTGACCTTTCTAGCGATGACCTTTTGACCTTTCTAGCGATGACCTTTTTTTGTGACATTTCTAGCGATGACCTTTTGACCGATGACCTTTTTTGTGACCTTTCTAGCGATGACCTTTTTTGTGACCTTTCTAGCGATGACCTTTTGACCTTTCTAACGATGACCTTTTTTACCTTTTTTGTGACCTTTCTAGCGATGACCTTTTGACCTTTTGACCTTTCTAGCGATGACCTTTTTTTTACCTTTTTTTGTGACCTTTCTAGCGATGACCTTTTTTTTGTGACCTTTCTAGCGATGACCTTTTGACCTTTCTAGCGATGACCTTTTTTGTGACCTTTCTAGCGATGACCTTTTGACCTTTCTAGCGATGACCTTTTTTACCTTTTTTGTGACCTTTCTAGCGATGACCTTTTGACCTTTTGACCTTTCTAGCGATGACCTTTTTTGTGACCTTTCTAGCGATGACCTTTTGACCTTTCTAGCGATGACTTTTTTACCTTTTTTGTGACCTTTCTAGCGATGACCTTTTGACCTTTTGACCTTTCTAGCGTTGACCTTTTTTTTTACCTTTTTTTGTGACCCTTCTAGCGATGACCTTTTGACCTTTTTTGTGACCTTTCTAGCGATGACCTTTTGACCTTTCTAGCGATGACCTTTTGACCTTTCTAGCGATGACCTTTTTTTTGTGTCTGTGGGACCACCCACCAAGTCTGAACACAAAAGTGTACAACACAGTACAAAAAGTTAAAGTATAAAAAATTGTAAAAAATAATAATATAAGCATAAATAACTGCATAAAGCGGAACATGTTGAAGTTTGAACTACATTTCTAGCATAAAGTATGTGGAAGTAGTATGATGCCCAAAAAGTGGCAGAATAAAGTAAAGTTATAACTGTGTCTACTAATGATTTGTAATGTATGAATAATGCTTTACAATGTATTCTTGATTAATTAAGAAAAGGTAAAAAGAAAAAAATACAACATCAATGGATATGAAAGCATTAATGAGCAGAAATTGTATTAAATAGCATACTTTTACATGTAAAAAAAAGGGTCAAATAGCATATAGGCCTATCTTTAAAAGCATAAACACAATGATTATTGATAATGGTCTAAGATTTTTCTTTCATTTTTTTTAGAAGTGTTTTTAAAAGTTTTTTTAAGTTCTCTTTTTTAAGTATTCTTTAAGTATTTTTTTAAGTTTTTCTTTAAATGTTTTTTTTAAAAGTTATTTTTTAAACGTTTAAAAAAAAAATAAGTTTTTTTTTTAAGTTAAAAAAAAAGTTAAAGGTTTTTTAAGTTTTTTATTTTTAAGTTTTCCTTTTTAAGTTTTTTTTTAAAGTTCTTTTTTTAAAGTACAAAAAAAAACGTTTCTTTTAAGTTAAAAAAAACCTTTCTAGCGATGACCTTTTTTTACCTTTTTTTTGTGACCTTTCTAGCGATGACCTTTTGACCTTTCTAGCGATGACCTTTTTTTACCCTTTTTTTGTGACCTTTCTAGCGATGACCTTTTGACCTTTTGACCTTTCTAGCGATGACCTTTTGACCTTTCTAGCGATGACCTTTTTTACCTTTTTTGTGACCTTTCTAGCGATGACCTTTTTTGTGACCTTTCTAGCGATGACCTTTTGACCTTTCTAGCGATGACCTTTTTTACCTTTTTTGTGACCTTTCTAGCGATGACCTTTTGACCTTTCTAGCGATGACCTTTTTTTAACCTTTTTTGTGAGCTTTCTAGCGATGACCTTTTGACCTTTTGACCTTTCTAGCGATGACCTTTTTTGTGACCTTTCTAGCGATGACCTTTTGACCTTTCTAGCGATGACCTTTTTTTTACCTTTTCTTTTGTGACCTTTCTAGCGATGACCTTTTGACCTTTTTAGCGATGACCTTTTTTACCTTTTTTTGTGACCTTTCTAGCGATGACCTTTTGACCTTTCTAGCGATGACCTTTTTTTTGTGTCTGTGGGACCACCCACCAAGTCTGAACACAAAAGTGTACAACACAGTACAAAAAGTTAAAGTATAAAAAATTGTAACAAATAATAATATAAGCATAAATAACTGCATAAAGCGGAACATGTTGAAGTTTGAACTACATTTCTAGCATAAAGTATGTGGAAGTAGTATGATGCCCAAAAAGTGGCAGAATAAAGTAAGTAAAGTTATAACTGTGTCTACTAATGATTTGTAATGTATGAATAATGCTTTACAATGTATTCTTGATTAATTAAGAAAAGGTAAAAAGAAAAAAATACAACATCAATGGATATGAACGCATTAATGAGCAGAAATTGTATTAAATAGCATACTTTTACATGTAAAAAAAAGGGTCAAATAGCATATAGGCCTATCTTTAAAAGCATAAACACAATGATTATTGATAATGGTCTAAGATTTTTCTTTCATTTTTTTAGAAGTGTTTTTAAAAGTTTTTTTAAGTTTTTCTTTAAATGTTTTTTTTAAGTTTTTTTTTGAAGGTTTTGTTTTTTAAGGTTTTTTAAAAGTTTATATTAGAGTGTTCCTATTGGTGGTGTAAGTCCATAAACAAACTTTCAGGACTGTATCATGCTGCAAATAAGAGTTATAGCTGTGTAAAGGCCAGCCAATAGGAATACAGAGGGGCGGGGCTTAAGCAATTAATTAAGTACAGGGTGATCCTATTGGTGGTCTAAGCCCATGGAGCAAATTGCAAGACTGTAGCATGCTGCAAGCAAAAGACAGGGTTTGTGTGTGTGTGTGTGTGTGTGTGTGTGTGCGTGTACGTGCGTGTGCATGCATGCGTGTCTGTGACTCTGTGTGTAGAGCCTAATTGCACAAATAGCAGACCTACAAGCTGCGTGCGTGCGTGCGTGTGCGTGTGCATGCATGCGTGTGTCTGTGACTGGTGTAGAGCCTAATTGCACAAATAGCAGATCTACAAGCTCACAAGGTTTCGCAGAGCAACTCATTGAGATCTTGTAACTCTAATGTCAGCCCTGTAATTAAGCCCTTATATGTCTCAGCTGTGGGAGAGTAAAACAGTCCCAGCACTATGACTGGGAGATTTCAATGGGCCTGGATGGGGAAAAACCTATGCCCGAACAAATTGCTCTATCGCAAAAAGTAAAAGTCGAATGCAAATATTTTTTTCGCTGTGAGTGGCCTGAGACATTGAGGTACAACATGTACGATTGTGGTGTTGGTACGATCGAATATGTGGTTATAAGAGCGAGTTAAGAATTGTCTTCACGATACTTTCCTCGTAAGAATTATACAATGGAGGTCAATGGGCAGCTTGACTGTATTTGTGTCACTTAAAAGGCCGTAGTTCACATTCTGTATGTATCTGTATCTGTGCTGGTGGTTACATTGTGTGAAAGAGGACATGTGTGGCTACAAAATGACCAAAGAACATCCATGTAAAGTGAATATTTTGGCCGGGACGACAATTTGTTTGGTAAATTTCCAAGGAAAGAATTTCAGTTTCCACACTCTACTCAAGGAGGCCCCGCACTCTAAGGGCGCACTAATTAGGCGATACGGCCTGCGATTGAACTGCGATTTCGGAAAAAACGTGTAACGTATTCGAATACGGTTTGAACCACGAAAAAGTCCACAGTCGTGTGAGCTAGCTAAAGTTTAAATCACGTTTCTACGACAAAGTATGCCAGAGTAATGAGGCTGCAAAAGTGAGGTTGATTTAGAGATAAAATCCCATACATTGTCTATGAGAGAAACATTTTATAAATAAAGTTAAATATTTTAAAAAGTATAAATCTTCAAAAAAACTTTTTCACCAATGAAAATTCAAAGATTGATGAACATTTTAAAGTTTGAATGGAGTTTCAAAGTGAAAGTATGACAGAGTAATAAGAGCACAAAAAAGTCAACTGTGAAAAATGGGACGTTTCTCCCATTGACTCTCATTATAAAGAATGTAAAAAAAAGTTAAAAATTTAAAAAGTTAAAAAAGTATAAACAATCTAAATGCAAGCACACATAACTGCAAAGAGCTGAACAGTTTGAAGTTTGAACTAAATTTCTAGCATAAAGTGTGTGAAAGTAGTAGGAGGACGAACAAAGTGGCGGAATAACGAATAATAATAAATATAAACTGGCAATAACTAGTGTGTGCTCGCTGTTGCGAGCCCACAATAAATATAAACTGGCAATAACTAGTGTGTGCTCGCTGTTGCGAGCCCACAATAAAAGGTAAGGGGAACAATAGTATGGTTGCCCATAGGCAACCACACTAATAAAAGGTAAGGGGAACAATAGTATGGTTGCCCATAGGCAACCACACTAATAAAAGGTAAGGGGAACAATAGTATGGTTGCCCATAGGCAACCACACTAATAAAAGGTAAGGGGAACAATAGTATGGTTGCCCATAGGCAACCACACTAATAATAAAGTGTTACAATTACAATAGTCTGGTTGCCCTTTTAGGGCAACCACACTAACTAACAATATCTTTGGATCTTTGATGATTCCCTCCATGTTTTTTGAAAATCCATCCATTGAGTCATTTTGTTCAAAGACAGATTCACATATAAGAGCCCATACCCTGGGGCGGGGTTGGCAAAAGGGCTTTTCTGTGTGGAGTTTGCATGTTCTCCATGTGTTCCCTAGGGTAGGTACCCTCACAAAAAACATGCAATAATCCTGGTCTCTATACTGTCTTCCCCTGATCAGCCTGGTGGAGGGGAAAGGGACTGGTTGGAATAACGTGATCATTCCATGCGCTACTGAACGCACGCCCCCCCGATGGAAGCATGAGGTCAGTCCATTGCTCTCCCCGGGTTAGCAGAGGGAGTGTAGCGCCCAGGATTACATTAGATAATTGACACTGGGTGAAAAAATGGGTTGCAAATTGCAAAAAAAAGAAGAGGCACAATACAACACAGTACGATTACAATAGGCAGCCACAAATGTCAATCAGCATAACTAGATATTAGTAAAGATGTTAGAGATAAGCTTACAATGAATTTTTATCAGCAGCAGGTTTGTCGGTCTAGTGGGGGGGAAAAAAAGGTCAGTATTCATCAAAAAGCACAACATTTGGCAGAATTGGTTATATTTTACCATTACTGTACAAAGTGTACAGTACATCTTCACAGCATAAACAACAATAAGCATATCTCACAGAATTTCCCCGCCCCCCTTAATACGCCCCCTTTCGGGGCTAGTGGTGATAGCGTGACGTCACTCCATAGACGCTACATGTTAACAGAGGTAATTTAAGAAGTCTACAACTTTTGTTTTCTCAAGGTAAGGTTTGTTCTATCTGTTCGAGCTGATTTACCATCTTGTTTGCTTCATAATAATATTGGTCTGTCACATTTTTACATTAGAAAATGTACTTAGATTCTCCAGAGAAAAAAACGTGTAAATGCTAATGTTAAAGACACCACTATTTACCGGAAGTGGGCGTGGAAAGCGGGCTGTGAGATAGGCCTATTACAAGGCATTCCGTTTCGGCAGGCTCATCACGGGGACTAGTCTTCCATAACAACAGACTTCAGGCTCATCACGGGGACTAGTCTTCCATAACAACAGACTTCAGGCTCATCACGGGGACTAGTCTTCCATAACAACAGACTGCAGGCTCATCACGGGGACTAGTCTTCCATAACAACAGACTTCAGGCTCATCACGGGGACTAGTCTTCCATAACAACAGACTTCAGGCTCATCACGGGGACTAGTCTTCCATAACAACAGACTCTCATCACGGGGACTAGTCTTCCATAACAACAGACTCTCATCACGGGGACTAGTCTTCCATAACAACAGACTTCAGGCTCATCACGGGGACTAGTCTTCCATAACAACAGACTTCAGGCTCATCACGGGGACTAGTCTTCCATAACAACAGACTCTCATCACGGGGACTAGTCTTCCATAACAACAGACTCTCATCACGGGGACTAGTCTTCCATAACAACAGACTCTCATCACGGGGACTAGTCTTCCATAACAACAGACTCTCATCACGGGGACTAGTCTTCCATAACAACAGACTTCTCCAAGAATGACGGCCTTATTACAGGACACTTCTCTTATTTCGGAGGCGTTTGGCAGCGGACATTAAACCATTTTGGGCGGGAACCCCTTTTGGTGTTTTAAACATTGTTATAATTTAGCTATTGAAAAATAGCAGATCTACAAGCTCATAGCGCGCCACCGAGTGGCGCGCTACGAGCTTGTAGGTCTGCTATTTTTGAAAAATCTTTAACTCAATTCTTTGTTTCGGTGAGGTCCCTGGAACAACATATTTTCAGATGGGGGTCGGCGGCCAAATACATATAATATTCGGCGTCCTTGACATGAAATATTGAGCACCACTCATAAAGAAACACAGGTATTTCAGAAAACTGCATTTAGAAGAATTCTTTTTAATTTCGACGACAGGTCAAAATGGGTTAAGTGTGCAGCTGCCCTCTGATGTCTGGGCCTCGTATAATGCCAGCTCTGTAGGCCGTTGGATAAGAGACAGTAGATCTTTTGCAGGGTATGACATTTCACAGAAATAAATCTTCTCTGCTTTCTTTATCCCGACCGACAAGAACATACATGTCTTTACATATAGTTGTGGTTCTCTCAGGAAATTAAAACTCCAAATGTTATGTGCATACTGTACACAGTATCTCTGCATTATATTTAGCTGCAAACCCAATACAAACACAACTTTAAGTTACTAATTACTTTATAGATTTAGATTATTATTATTATTATAAAGCATACATTAGCCACTTAGGCCCTATATACATTTCGGCCGTTTGAAAATAGCCGATCTACAAACAAAAAAAATGTGAGCTTGTACGTAGATAGGCTATTTTCAAAAGGTTTTCATACATTTGAGAACTTGGAATGGGACATTCTGTATAATGAGTACTTTTACTGTTGATACTTTATCTACATTTTGACGCCAATACTTTATTACCGTACTTGTACTCATAATGGAGTATTTCTATATTGCAGTATTGATACTTTTACAAAATGTAACAAAAAAAAAAGAGTAATTTTTCCACCACTGATAAGGTACAGTATGGTATGAATGTGGTACGTGTATAAGCACAAACAAATGTACAATAGGTGGTGTTCATCACTAAAGGGATAGCTGTTAGGGAGATTACTGCACTGCTGCTGAATTAGTCCAGTAAATAAAGTAAAGAATTCCTCTCAAATTGGACAAAATTGGATTATTTTGTTTCTCACCTGATTCTGACAGGACATTAGGTCTACTAGCCAGGATAAAAAATCTACCCTAATCTGCTCACTGCTAATACCCTACATTTGCCTTAATCCAAGATGCCACAATTGACAACCTATTATAAGGCAATATTTTCAAAATTTCTAAATTATTTCATTTTCAGCCCAAGGAGTGTTTTTTGTGCAAAACTAATGCTTGTAGCTTGTAGATCGGCTATTATCAGCCATTACGACGGCATCAAGGCCCGCCAAAATACATTTTAGTCGACTAAAACAACTGTAGATTTAGTCGACTAAAATCGCATGACATTTAGTCGACTAAAACTAGACTAACTAAACATTCCGAGGTGACTAAAATGTGACTAAAACTAAATGAAGTTTCAGTCCAAAGACTATATGACTAAACTAAAAATAGAAATTAGCTGCCAAAAACAACACTGGTGATATATTAAAATGTTTTGAAAAGTAACAGAATGTTTACCTGTGTAAAAGGTTACCTCTCTGTAGTGGAATGACTTTCCAGAGCACGCGAGAAGAGCCAAGCCAAGTAAAGGCTATTTCCAACAATACAGACAAGGTCGACTGGAGCTATAGAGCAGGTTCAATACAGTGAATTTATTAAATCCCTTCAAAGGATACAACGTTTACACGTAGCCGTCCGAGATCAGGCAAGGGTCGAAAACCAAGACAACAGTCCAAGCGGGCAAATTAATCCAAAGGGGGGCGTAGATATATCCAAAAATCCAGATACAAGCAAAAGATCAAGACCAAAAGTCAGGTCTCTGAGAAAAGGACTCAGGTACTACTGCAGATAAATGAATAATCAGAACCTGAAACGGGGCTCAAGGCAACGGAATACAGAGAACATGGACGGGGGCTATAATCTAATACAAGGTAAGTAACACTGCTTAAAATCTGGCAGTGTATGTATATCAACAATATACTGTACTGTAGCGTACAATCTTATCGTGTCCTGTTTTCCAGAGAATCAACTGGTAGATAAGTAAAATCCATATACTTGTACGGTATGTTGTTGCTGTGAATGTGAACGCTTGAATGTGAACACACAACGGCCAGACTGAATAGATCAACTCAATAAACGCATTGGTAGGTAATCATTTAGACTAGAGTTTGGTAGAGGTTATACTATTGAGGTTGGACACGTCTGGGGTGCCGTTCTTCACGGAGGTGATGTTTCTGTGGAGAAAGGGGAGAAAAACCATACATTAGTCAATGGAAATGTTCTGCGCCGAAACTAGTGACTATTTTCTTAGCGACTATTCTATTTGTTACTTTTTACATGGCTGACACGGAACCCCATATGGAGTTCCCATATCATATACCCATATGATTTGGACATAAAGGGACACCGACTGACCGACTGACCGACAGACAGACAGACAGACAGACAGACAGACAGACAGACAGACAGACAGACAGACAGACAGACAGACAGACAGACAGAACTTAGTTACGCCTTATTTTATACTGTGTTAAATTGTGTTGTTTTCTCACAAAAAAAATAATATTATAATAGCTTATCTGCAAGCTCAAATCACGTTGTGATTTGGCAAACTGAATGAGCTAATGAGCCTTTAGCATGTCAAAAACTGCAATGAATGAAACAAGGTTGTGCCCAGTAGTGTTGTTTTTGGCAGCAAATTTAGATTTTAGTTTTAGTCGTAGTCTCTTGAATAGTTTTCATTTAGTTTTAGTCACATTTTAGTCACCTGGAATGTTTTAGTGTTAGTCTAGTTTTAGTCGACTAAATGTCATAATATTTTAGTCGACTAAGGCCCAGGCCACACGTATAAGGGTCTTTTGCAAAACGCACATTTCTCTGTGCGTTTGGGCCTTTCAGCCACACGCAAACGGCGTTTTCGGCCACTCAAACGGAGGTTTTTTTAAACGGATAAATAAGTGAAGATTTTCGAAAATATCCGGATCAGTGGAGCGGTGTAGTCATGCGAAACGGAGTTTTTGAGAAACGATTATGTCACCGCCACCGCCCACATGCAGCTTGTCAAGCAGAGGTCCTCACAAGTATAGGTAAAAAAAACACTGCCAGCCCAGTCCTCAGCGCAATGGCCCGTTGCGCAAAGAGGTTGAGATTTTACTCGTGCTATATTCAGATAATCTTCAACCGATTGTTATAATTCGAAGTGGTATATATTCCGTGAAGTTTATATTTTCATTGGGTGTACAAGTCATGTTTTTAATATGCCTTCATCAAATGATATAGAGAGATGGTAGGGTAGTGCCCAAGCCCGTATAGCCATGCAGCCTATATGAGCTGTGGTGCGCTTGCTAGGTCTACACTCTCAATTAGGGATTTCAATGAGGTTAATTTCACTGATGTGTACAACCTTTATTCAAATAGTTTCATTTGTATTGGTGCCGACTGCGAAGCCAATAGGTTCATTGCGGACCGCTACAGATAAACTGTGGATATTAACCTACCAATAAGGACCCAGGCCAAATGCCATTGCGCAGTAGCCTACACCAACAAGTCTATGCGTGGTGTGTGCATAGCCGCATGTGAAACTATATCGTGCTGTATTTTGGATTGATTGATTGATTGAAGAATTTATTAACAGTTTGCAGAATTACAGTACATTTCAAGCACAAACTCAATACAAAGGCTGTTAACTGTGAGTGGACGACCCAATTAAGCATTACACTTGTTTCCAATAGGGTCCACCATGTTCAAATCATCAAAACATTTAGAGACGTACAAATAGACACTTCTATAGACAGAACAGGAATTCATCAAAAAGGAGGTAAAAAGGGAAAAGAAATATATAGTGAGGGGAAAAAAGGGGGGGGCGGGGGGGGATTCAGATTTTACGGGGGCCAGTTTCGAATTGCAGCCATCCGTAGGTGCCCTTTGAGAGCGGTTTTGAAGGAGTCAAGGGATTCGCATGTCTTAATGACAGTTGGTAGGGCGTTCCACATTTTGGTGGCATAGGAGCGAAAATAATTCATGGTCATGCGAGGAGAGAGAGAGAGAGAGAGGGTGCAGAGAGAGAGAGAGAGAGAGAGAGGTGTGAATGGGATCGCATCGTGCGTGCGCAAACTGCGCATTATGGCACATCTCTCTCATGTTTAGGGCGCACCATTGACTGCATGTCACTGTGCCTACATGCTGACAATGTGCGCGTGAACTTGTATTAGCCTAAAATATAGCCACGCTACAAGCTCACAACTGGTTGTGGACACTTCTATAGGTCTGACTCTGCTATTAATTTCTGTGCAGGATTGCCAGGTCGCCAGAGCAATGGTAAAGTGTCTATCATTTTTAAATTATATGGAGAGAAAAGTCGAGAGTCGGGATCTGGAGATTTACGCACATAGTGTGACATGCTGACAGACAATGAAAGAAACATGTACTTCCACTCACAATTTAGGTGGCTTTTAAAATGCGGTACTTATTCATTCATTAAAAATATGATTGGCACCTCATAAGTGTAAATATAAAATCAAATATAATATAGCCTACAATTGAAACCTGCTACTGCAGTGATTTTATCCAGTGTTCAATGCGTTTCTGCGTTTGGGTGTGGACATAGATATCTCTGTCGTATGGCCAGGAATTTTTTCTAAAACGGAGGACGAAAATATCCGTTTTGCAAAAGATCCAGAGTGGTGTGGCCTGGGCCTAAATCTACAGTTGATTTAGTCGACTAAAATGTATTTTGGCGGGCCTTGATGCCGTCGTAATTGTTTTTACACTTGCTGAAAATAGCCGATCTACAAGCTCACAACGCGTCGCACTGCGACGCGTTGTGAGCTTGTAGATCTGCTATTTTCAGCATGCAACCAAGTGTAAAATGACTTCTACTGGATCTCTTGTCCACTAGTCCCCTTCCTAGCATTTAGTCTAGTTTTTAGCTGTTGACGAAATTGTCAATACATTTAGTCTTAGTTTTAGTCATCATAGGTTAGTTTTCATTTAGTTTCCATTTAGGTATCGTAGTGAAAAAAGGTAGTAGACGAACATTTTTCCTCTTAGTTTTAGTCGACAAAAACAACACACCTCTTGCCCACGGGCTCATCAGTGGAGTCGGGCAGCTCCGTTCGTCTGGTCTCAGGAAGCAGGAATGCGACAGTCCCGCTGATTATTGCGAGGCTACCGAAGACGGAGGTGGGTACTGCCCAGTGGTACAGGGCCAGCAGGTTGAGTGAAGGAGACAGCAACCCTGCAATTCTGTAGCCTATGGAAGCCAAGGCAACCGCTGTTTGCCTGGATGGGTGAATGGAATGTATAGAGTAGACGGGAACGTTTCAGGGAAAATGCGTGTCGTTGTGTATGTACAGTGTTGTCAAAATATTACTTTAACAGTAATATATTACTTATTACTTAAAAAAAAGGAATAAAGTTACACTACTTATTACTCCCTGAGAAAGGTAACTAGTTACTTATTAGTTATTACTTTACTTTTTTCTCTCGCCTCCAGTAATTAGGTTGTTCCGTGTTCCGGGCGGTTTAAGGCCCGCCCTTCTGCATCCGATACTACATCGTTTCCGTATCCGCTCTAGAGTTTAGATCTAGAGCGGATCAGCAGTCTGCAAAGCAACTTGACCCCTATCCAGTCTACCATTATAAATAAACACTCAAACCCACAGTTCTACCAAGGCTTGTGAAAATAGTAATAATGTTACTTTAGGAAAAAAGTAATGTAATATTATTACTCAAAATGTGAAAGTAACTAGTTAAGTTACATATTACTGGAAAGAAGTAATAATATTTACTTGACAACACGGTGTATGTATTTATTTTATCATATTCTTCAAAAAAAACATAACTTGTGTTGTACCTGAGAGAAGTGGGAAACAGCTCCTGAGAATAGAGCATGCATACGGAACCAGCCCAGTTCATGAAGAACCTTCCCACGGTGGCAAGAGCTGTGATAGTAATGGCACTATCTGAAACAAAATAATAGTCCAATAATGAGAGCTGTGATAGTAACAACACTATCTGAAACAAAATAATAGTCCAATAATGAGAGCTGTGATAGTAACAACACTATCTGAAACAAAATAATAGTCCAATGTGGCACATGAAATTATTACTAATCTCCTATGAATTAATCCTTGAGTAATGATTATCCTCATTATGCATCTCATTATGAATATTCTGCAATTATCTCATAAGAAAAGGTTTGGTGTAGAATGAAAACAGGAAGAGGGGACCTAGTTTTTCCCCCAATTAATAGCTCATGGGCACAATTTGTCTCTACTATCTATCTATAAATAGATGGCCTTGTGGTTAGTGTCCGCCCTGAGACTGGGAGGTCGGGGTTCAATCCCCGGCCGGGTCAAGACTCTAAAAATGGGACCCAGTGCCTCCCTGCTTGACACTCAGCATCAAGGGTTGGATTGGGGGTAAGTCCCTGTGACATACTAGCGTCATGTCCAGGGGGTGTACATGTACATCAAGCTGCCTCACGCTACAGTAACAGGAGATAGGCTCCTGCCCTATGGGCCCCATGGCTCGGCAAGGCTACTTACTTACTTATCTATCTATAAATGCACCAAGTCTCTGTGTGTACATACGTGTGTACGACTGTACGTACACACAGAGATTCAACACACGTGTTCCACACCCCCACAGGGAGTTCAGTGCCCGGTGTCGAGTCCGTCGGGTAGCCGGTTGTCCAGAACCAGCACAAAAGCCTCTGCCCGGGCTCTGGACCTGATCACCCCTATATCTCCATATATGGAGCTGGCCCGTTTTGACATCACAATAATGTTCTGACATCTGCATAGACTCCATATTTGGGCATGCCTAACAAATAACTCCATATACGGTATATGAATAAATTAATGAATAAATACGGTCTGGGAGGTGGGAACGCACCTTGGGGGAAGGCCAGGGTTAGGAGACAAAAGAAGCCGCCAGTGAGGAGGGTGGACGTCAGTGAGATCTTCCTCCCAAACACTTCCAGGAACCAGATGCAGAGGAGATGTGCAGGGATCTCAGTGACGCCGAACAGGAACTGCACCACAAATATGTTCAGTCCCAACTTGCCCACATTTAGAGAAAGGCAGAAGTAGCCTAAGGACAGTGAAGCCCTTCGTCACGCACACACGCACACGCACACGCACACACACACACACACACACACACACACACAATTAGAAATGGTCAGCGATAACAAGTACTTTCCATAAAATGCACTTTTAAACGAAATTAGACTTACCATGCAAAAGATATAATTACGAATCTTTTTATCAGGACTGGTGATGTAAAGAGCAATTTGAGTCCTCCGGTTTGTTTTTTCGGTTCCTCGGTAACCTGAAGGACAGAAGTGCATCACAATCCTGATCGGGGGCACTGTGCAGGAGGATGCTAAACGCACACCAGTCTTGGTAGTGGTGCCAGCTCACGGCAGAAACATCTAAAGAGTTAAAGGGGAAAACCACCCATTTTCAACATTTTACTATGTCATTAATATACCTGAGAGCTGTTGTGTGGAAATAATAAAAAAGTCCCCCCATTTTGTGTTTCCTAGAACTGTAATTATGAAAAAAATCATTAACATGGTGAAACACATCTTGATGATGTCATCAAGATGCGTTTCACCATGTTAATGATTCTTTTCAGACCTCTAGTTCTAGGAAACACAGAATGGGGGATCTTTTTTATTATTTCCACACAACAGCTCTAAGGTACATTAATGACATAGTAAAATGTTGAAAATGAGTGGAATGCCCCTTTAAGTCTTAAAAAGACAAAAGAGTTGCCGCACACACTGATAGCCAAAGTGCCGATTATTTATTTGGATGCAGAGTAGAGTAGAAAGCAACGTTTCGGCAGGTACAACTGCCTTCTTCAGGGTATTTTCAGGGCACACCAGATGTCAGAAGAAGAGGTTTAGGGCTGAGACTGACGTATGTACCTCTGCCAGGAGGGTCTCTGGAACTGGGGCTCCATTGATCGCTGCCACTTTGAGCAACAACGCCTTAGATTCAGCCCTTCTGCCTTGTGCAAGCAACCATCTCGCAGACTCTGGAATAAACCTAGAGATATAATAATAATATGCAGTTATAATGCAATCATATACTTGAATTTGTCAAGAACTGAGACACTGATACTGTTTATTTACACATTTGTAAGAGCCCTACAACAAATATGTTTTAAAGGAGGACACCACAAAAGAAAGAAATTGGTTTCCAGACTACTACAGTAAGTGCTGTAATCTGTAATGCTGTGGATTTGAATCTGTAAATAAATAATATCATAAATAAATCATACTGTACATGCCTTTAAAGATTTTGAGTCCCGATTTTGAGGACCTTAATTTTAGGACAGATTTGGAACTGGAAGTTAAAACATTGTAATTCTTACTTCTAATTCATGCCTCTCAAAACCAATACATTCAAAACGCTTTTGGAGCACAAAGGGAAAACAAGAGAAACCCACAGAGTATATACCGTACCATATATATATGAATACGACGACCAGCGGTCCAGCCATAGTATACTGGACCAGCCTCCAGTCACGGATCACGTACCATATATATATGAATACGACGACCAGCGGTGCAGCCATAGCATACTGGACCAGCCTCCAGTCACGGATCACGTACACTAATCCAGACATGATACATTGGCCCACTGCCGCACACATCTGGCTCAAACAGGAGGCAAGTGACCTTCTGCTGACCCCAATCCACTCTGTCGCTATCAGAACACAGTAGCAGAAACAGAATTAGGTTAATTTGCCATGTACATTGGAAAGCATTTAGGACATAGTTATATTATTTTGTTATATAAACAATATACAGTGCTAGTAATACACTATGAACTAACAGTTACAGTTGAGTACACACCTCCAGATTATGTGTTGAATAACAAGAATAACCATCTAAATATGGTACTTCCAATGTTAAACAATAGCAATCTAAGACAAGAGTTAAGATTAAAACCCATTTTGACCTGAGATCAGATTCTAAAAATGTCTTCTACATCCTGACAGTTTTCTGAAAAAGCTATGTTTCTATGTCAGTCGTTTGTAAGATGAGAAGTAGAGTAGCCAGTAGACGAGAAGAGAAGTAGAACAGAAGTAGATATCATAGTGGAGATATACCTAATACAGGGGCATTAACTCGATATCCTGCTATGGCAGCTCCAACTATGAACTGGGACGTCATGTAGGTGTACAGACCCGGAGACAAACCAGCCGTTATTGTGAAAATGAGAAAAAGAGCTACTGGTATCTGAGTGGCTCTCTGGCGACCATACCTAGGATTTAGACGGTACAGGAAAATATTAATGAACTTGATAATAGTATAAAAGCAATACTTGGTGTCAGAATCAGATCAGAAGCATGTTAGGAATTTGTTTCGGTAGTACGGTGTATGAGTGACAACTGATTTATACCTAGTCCTGTGCGCCAGTGTCTGGTACTGAAAATAGTAGATCTACAAGCTGACAATGCATCGCGTGTGTGACGTGTTGAGCTAGCTAGTGTCTGTGAGACAGGCTGCGCAAGTAAGTATAGATCAGGCCTGATGCTTAATTAGGTAAAGAAGCACTTACGATTCAGCAACTGGCCCAAAAATGAATGTGCCAGTAAGTAAACCAGCCATGAAGACGGTTTGTGCAACTTCAGCCAGATTTGACCTGCTACAAACCAGATCAAACTGCAAAACAAACGTCGTTGATGTGGGCAAAACTGGGCATGACATGACAGCAACATCAGTAACGCCGGTACCACCGTTGTAAATCATTCAAATGTATAGCCAATACTTCCAGTATAAACCTACATCAGTGACTATGGTGGCTTCATACATAGACCTGTCATACACCCATCCATTCTGGCACTCTGTGGTCTCATTCAGTCCATCGTCCCGGATGGCGTCGATGTCCCAGTCCACAGGGACAAACATCTCACACCTGCTGAAGGTCCCGTCCGTCTCCCGTGGAAGGGTCAAGTTAGCCTGCTCTTCTGGGGTTAAGCTGGGATCGGCTTTGAGTATCCAGTCTGTGTTGCAGCGTCGGTCCGGGTCCGACTGGATGAAAAGAAGGTTGGTGAAAGTCATGGGCAGTAAGATAGAGGGCATGCAGAGGCCGAGCAGAAGCAGCTTCTGGAACAAGCCGAAGTCCCCAACAGAACTCAGGATGTCACCAAAATCAACCATTTTCACACTGTGGACCATTTGGTCAAACGGACGGAATACTGAAGGACATCACCGCAAATATTTAACCATCTGACTATTCAGTAACTTTTGTGAATAATTCACTTTGGTCATATATATGCAACTTTTATATGGGTAAATGCAAAGAAACAAGACTGCATGGGTCAAAACCGGGTTGGATTGGACCTTGTGCGGGCAATGTGAGACAGTGTGGCCCATGTGTTAGGATAGTCAGTCAGTGCCACTGTGTTCACCAGCAATTTTAGTGCAGCTGTGCAATACCAATAGTAATATGTACTGAAGTAGCAGAGCATCAGAGTTATGGTTAAGCTACATTTGATTAAAAACGACACACTAGAAACATGAGGATTAGTAATAAATCCTCATTTATTTGGGGCATTTGAACAGACCATACGATTTGGGATATGTATGAGCTAGCAAGATTAGACCACAAAATATGTCCAATTCATTATCACAAATTGAATTGACCTGCACTGTACAAAAATAACGTATTACACCAGAGAACATTACATTATTTATATCCATGATATGACCACCTAGTGCATGGGTTCCCAAAGTGGGGTCCGAGGACCCCTAGGGGTACTTGAGGGAGTTCCAGGGGGTACCCAGCTCAATTAGAGCTAGTTAGGAACCAAATGGACCCTTATGGGTCTGTAAGTTAAATTAACAGTGGTTTTACAATATAAATTGGGGTACCAGATAGAAATGCCATTAAATCAGGGGTCCGTAGCATAATGCCTGTGAAACTGGGGGGGGTCCATGAAATTAATGTTTCGGAATCACTTCTAGAGCCGTAGAAATCCTCCCTTATCGGGGTCACTGGCATATGTTTTCAAAAGGGGGGTCCGTGGCCTAATAAATGTTGATTTGGGGGTACTTGACACGAAAAGGTTTGGGAACCACTGGACTAGTGTATCTGAGAGACCGACTGTATGTACACAATATGAGATGCATGCTCTATTCCTGTTCATACGGTATATATTTCTCCGTCTAATAAACTAGAAGCATATGTGCAATGTGGCCTGGTGTGGTGTTGACATGTTCTGTGTGTGCGACTCAGCTGATCCTCACCCCTCTGGTTTTGATGGACTGGTGACTCATAGGGGACCACTCGGATGGACTGGTGACTCATGACCACTCGGATGGTCTGGTGGCTCATTGGGGACCACTCGGATGGACTGGTGACTCATGACCACTCGGATGGTCTGGTGGCTCATTGGGGACCACTCGGATGGACTGGTGACTCATGACCACTCGGATGGACTGGTGACTCATGACCACTCGGATGGACTGGTGACTCATGACCACTTGGATGGACTGGTGACTCATGGGGACCACTCGGATGGACTGGTGACTCACGGGGGACCACTCGGATGGACTGGTGACTCATTGGGGACCACTCGGATGGACTGGTGACTCATGACCACTCGGATGGACTGGTGACTCATGGGGACCACTCGGATGGACTGGTGACTCATGACCACTCGGATGGACTGGTGACTCATGGGGACCACTCGGATGGACTGGTGACTCATGGGGGACCACTCGGATGGTCTGGTGACTCATGACCACTCGGATGGACTGGGGACTCATGGGGGACCACTCGGATGGTCTGGTGACTCATGGGGGACGTCTCGGATGGACTGGGGACTCATGGGGGACCACTCGGATGGTCTGGTGACTCATGGGGGACCACTCGGATGGACTGGTGACTCATGGGGACCACTCGGATGGACTGGGGACTCATGGGGGACCACTCGGATGGTCTGGTGACTCATGGGGGACCACTCGGATGGACTGGGGACTCATGGGGGACGTCTCGGATGGACTGGGGACTCATGGGGGACCACTCGGATGGTCTGGGGACTCATGGGGGACCACTCGGATGGTCTGGTGACTCATGGGGGACCACTCGGATGGACTGGTGACTCATGGGGGACCACTCGGATGGACTGGTGACTCATGGGGGACCACTCGGATGGACTGGTGACTCATGGGGGACGTCTCGGATGGACTGGTGACTCATGGGGGACCACTCGGATGGACTGGTGACTCATGACCACTCGGATAGTCTGGTGACTCATGGGGGACCACTCGGATGGACTGGTGACTCATGGGGGACCACTCGGATGGACTGGTGACTCATGGGGGACGTCTCGGATGGTCTGGGGACTCATGGGGACCACTCGGATGGACTGGGGACTCATGGGGGACCACTCGGATGGTCTGGGGACTCATGGGGACCACTCGGATGGACTGGGGACTCATGGGGGACCACTCGGATGGACTGGGGACTCATGGGGGACGTCTCGGATGGACTGGGGACTCATGGGGGACCACTCGGATGGACTGGTGACTCATGGGGGACCACTCGGATGGACTGGTGACTCATGAGGGACGTCTCGGATGGACTGGGGACTCATGGGGGACCACTCGGATGGACTGGTGACTCATGGGGGACGTCTCGGATGGACTGGGGACTCATGGGGGAAGTCTCGGATGGACTGGGGACTCATGGGGGACCACTCGGATGGACTGGGGACTCAAGGGGGACCACTCGGATGGACTGGTGACTCATGGGGACCACTCGGATGGACTGGGGACTCATGGGGGACGTCTCGGATGGACTGGGGACTCATGGGGGACGTCTCGGATGGACTGGGGACTCATGGGGGACCACTCGGATGGACTGGTGACTCATTGGGGACCACTCGGATGGACTGGTGACTCATGGGGGACGTCTCGGATGGACTGGGGACTCATGGGGGACCACTCGGATGGTCTGGTGACTCATGGGGGACGTCTCGGATGGACTGGGGACTCATGGGGGACCACTCGGATGGTCTGGTGACTCATGGGGACGTCTCGGATGGACTGGGGACTCATGGGGGACCACTCGGATGGACTGGTGACTCATGGGGGACCACTCGGATGGTCTGGTGACTCATGGGGGACCACTCGGATGGACTGGTGACTCATGGGGGACCACTCGGATGGACTGGTGACTCATGGGGGACGTCTCGGATGGACTGGGGACTCATGGGGCACCACTCGGATGGACTGGTGACTCATGACCACTCGGATGGTCTGGTGACTCATGGGGGACCACTCGGATGGACTGGGGACTCACGGGGGACCACTCGGATGGACTGGGGACTCATGGGGGACCACTCGGATGGACTGGGGACTCATGGGGGACCACTCGGATGGACTGGGGACTCATGGGGGACCACTCGGATGGACTGGTGACTCATGGGGACCACTCGGATGGACTGGTGACTCATGACCACTCGGATGGACTGGTGACTCATGACCACTCGGATGGACTGGTGACTCATGGGGATGGACCACTCGGATGGACTGGGGACTCATGACCACTCGGCTGGTCAACCCAAAAGACTGGTGACTCATGGGGGACGACTCGGATGGTCAACCCACATCACAACAGACATGCTGGCCGTGCTGGTCCAGCCAATCAATCAATGATATCCCAACTCATTATTTGAAGTCCTCGGATGGACTGGGGACTCATGGGGGACGTCTCGGATGGACTGGGGACTCATGGGGGACCACTCGGATGGACTGGTGACTCATTGGGGACCACTCGGATGGACTGGTGACTCATGGGGGACGTCTCGGATGGACTGGGGACTCATGGGGGACCACTCGGATGGTCTGGTGACTCATGGGGGACGTCTCGGATGGACTGGGGACTCATGGGGGACCACTCGGATGGTCTGGTGACTCATGGGGACGTCTCGGATGGACTGGGGACTCATGGGGGACCACTCGGATGGACTGGTGACTCATGGGGGACCACTCGGATGGTCTGGTGACTCATGGGGGACCACTCGGATGGACTGGTGACTCATGGGGGACCACTCGGATGGACTGGTGACTCATGGGGGACGTCTCGGATGGACTGGGGACTCATGGGGCACCACTCGGATGGACTGGTGACTCATGACCACTCGGATGGTCTGGTGACTCATGGGGGACCACTCGGATGGACTGGGGACTCACGGGGGACCACTCGGATGGACTGGGGACTCATGGGGGACCACTCGGATGGACTGGGGACTCATGGGGGACCACTCGGATGGACTGGGGACTCACGGGGGACCACTCGGATGGACTGGGGACTCATGGGGGACCACTCGGATGGACTGGGGACTCATGGGGGACCACTCGGATGGACTGGGGACTCATGGGGGACCACTCGGATGGACTGGGGACTCATGGGGGACCACTCGGATGGACTGGTGACTCATGGGGACCACTCGGATGGACTGGTGACTCATGACCACTCGGATGGACTGGTGACTCATGACCACTCGGATGGACTGGTGACTCATGGGGATGGACCACTCGGATGGACTGGGGACTCATGACCACTCGGCTGGTCAACCCAAAAGACTGGTGACTCATGGGGGACGACTCGGATGGTCAACCCACATCACAACAGACATGCTGGCCGTGCTGGTCCAGCCAATCAATCAATGATATCCCAACTCATTATTTGAAGTCCAACATGTGACTTTATTCATCTACTGAAAATCATTTTCGCTTTTCGTTTTTGACAATTACCAACAACAAATTTAGATAATTTTGCAAGGGAACTGTATGTTGTATGGATGGCAAGGTGTAGAATTCAACCACAAATGTCCATTTCAAAACATAGGCATTTTATGATTTTAAGATTTTCTGATAAGCCACTCAAAACAAAAACTGTCTAAAAGAAATAGAAAACAGAAAATCATATGTTGCCAATCAATAGCCTACTAATTGCGTTGCCCAGAATAATTATCATTCCAAGATTTCACACTGAGGCAGTGACATTATGATTAGCCAACAATTAGTGGAAAAAAGAAAATAGAAAAAATAGAATGCACATATTTTTTTAACTACTGTATATTTCAATCATTTTACCACACAGCGAGAAAATGGTGTACGTGTACTTGTCATGTCACTTGTACCTTTTGTCTGTATTCTTTTAACAGGTCTATTTTTTTGTTCTTTTAATTATTTATCGTCAGACATATCCTGGACACATTTCTGTGAGAACTGCATATCATCATGACATCAAAGCACCAAATGTGTGATTACAAGCCCCCTGTAACACTAAAATAAGCATATTAACATATGAAAAAGGTGCCAATTGAACATATAATTTGTGCAATATTCTTTTAAATACACCATTTACAACAGTACCTGAACTATGAGTTACTGTATGGGCTCTGGCTCACGGTACAAAACAACCTTACAGCTAGTGGGAGTGACAAAAATGATTTGTTTTTCGTTGAGTGTGTGAAGCATTGGAGACGGATATAACGCATTATCAACCAAATTCACTTGCCTATTGAGAAGGACACATTAGCTTCCGAGGACGTCACAAAGTTATATTTCAATTTGATATAATAATATAACAATTGCTCAGTTTTCACCACGCGCAGACTCTTTGAGGACATTCAGTACGGGTCAATTTCCAACATGATAGCTGCGATGGGAACCGGCTCTGCTTTCAACCACCAGCACACTGGATTGATTGATGTCACCCCTGCTGCTCACTTTATACGTTTAGAATAATTTATTTAATCACTTAAGCCCCCTTTCATATTGTACGATGACGCCGCTCGCCTCGTGGGCAAAAACAGCTCATCTGTACATTTTAGCACTTTTTTTTGTTTTTTACAATTTTCATCTGACATTCCCAAAATATGGATGCTACGTTGAAAGTGAACGAATGCGAACGGTCACCAATAATGATAATTGTGATGGGGGGGGGGGGGGGGGGGGGTGAAAGGTGGCGTTATCAGGTAATCTGTCATCGTTTCACAGGGAATTTGGTTCACATGCAAAGCTATAGGGGGTCCAGTAGTGCCACTGCCAGGAGGTTGTCTGGGAGTGCACAGTTGGAAAGAAAGAGCATTAGCCGTCATGCCAGTCATGCTAACCTAACCGCGGGTCCCTAAAACAGCCAGCTATGGTGGTTTGACCGTTCATGAATTCCTACAGGGGAGTGTGGTGCGCAATTTGAAAAGCATAATGGTTTTAACCTCAGTGAAATAATCAGCAACAACCAGTGGTCACAGACGACGAGAAAGAAAATATATATTGCATAGTACGAGAAAATGAGCTTGGTCTCAATTCAGACGTTAATCCTATCCTTGGATACCTCTGGAAGACCCACGCTGCTGACATGGAGGCACCGTGTGCCTACACGCATGGGAGAGAGCAATGTCTGCTATTTCATGTGTACATATATATTAAGAGCCATAAATTCACATTACTCTTTTGATAAAAACCACCACAAACTCTGATATCATGGTGGAAGGTATCCATAGCACTGTATTGTATTTATGAGTTGAGCGTGTATTAATTAATAATACACACTCCCAGGAGCTGAAGTCACAGTAATGACTGTAATCGGAATGTACCACAATTGAAGGTTTTAATATTATGTTTACAATATTGTTGGTTGGTAGGTTGTCTAGGACTTATTTTGTTATCAGTGTTAGGACGGACTAATGCTTGCTTTGTGGGTATCCAAACACAAAATACAGCCAATAAATCACCAAAAATGGACTCATTCTTAATTTATCACACTCGTAAAATATCCATCGCTTCACAAACTAAGGCTTGCTTTACACTTCACAAATAGCGTAAAATGCCAAATAAAAAGTGGCATGACACTCTTGCGAGTTCTGTGGCACGGCTAATAATAGAAAGGCAATCACGTCCAGTACTGGCAGGAGTTGGTTTGGATTGTGCTTAATGTAATGAAGAAAAAAGAAAAAAGAAAAGAAGAAGAAGGGTAATTGAAAATGTATGTAGTTGATTGCGTCCGTCCTCCCGTGTTATAGGCGCACTGTAAACTTTTCACGTGTGATTCCTGTCAAACTGGGCCCCTTGTTTCCAGACGTGGTCCACATGCACCCTGCAGTAAGATTCCCACTCCCGCCGGGTTGACCTCTCCACCTCTCCCTCTCTCTCTCCCCTTCTCTTCTCTTCTCTTCTCTTTGGCAGTAGTGGTTTCTAGGAATTGAGTACAATGCAGCTGTGCAATACCATTTTTGTTGCTGTCCTTTGTTGTTGGCTCTGCTTGAGTTAGCTGATGCTGAGCTGGGCGAATCCCAAGAGTTTGACATCATCTGGAATCTCAGACTCGTCCAAGCCTGATGCCTGGAAGGAGAGAGGAACGGACTTCAGTAGTACAAAAGCACCATTACATTCTGTCTGACAAAATAATGAATAAGACTTAATAAGCACTAAAAGGTCAGTGCCGTCGCTACCTACGCACGGCGAGTAGGGCAACACGCCGAGGGGGGGGCAATAAAATGTGCCAAAAAGTGCCAAACCGACCCTCAAAATAACAATTTTCTCCAGCGCGTAATAACGAGCGGCCGTGTGTGCGTCATCGCAAACTGTGAAAATAGCAGCTAATGTTAATGAGCCAACTGTGTGGAGCTACAGTACAGGAAAGGCTACCAAAACACAGTGATTGAACCAACAAAAGAATGTCAGAAAAAACGAAACAGCCGAGAGGTTGTGACAGAGAAACATACACGTTCCTGACAAAAGAAAAAACATAGAAAAAAGAAAAAATATGGCACAGCGGATAGCGCTTGTACGAGGCAGTTAATGACATGTCATTCTTGTTATTGCGAACGCAGTGAGCATTTACTATGAGACCCAGCAGATCATGTCTGTCTGTCTGTGTGTGTGTGTCTGTCACGCTGTAACACCACCCGCCCACCACCAGAGGGCGCAGCTGTATCACACACAAAAACACACACACACACACAAAATTAAACGTAAAAAAAACTTATCTTAAAAAAAAAACTTAACTTAAAAAAAATCTTAAAAAGGAAAAACTTAAAAAAAAACTTAACTTAAAAAAAAAATCTTAAACACAAAAAAGAGAACTTAAAAAAAACCTTAAAAAATTACGTAATTTATTCTAATTGTTGTTTTTGCAATTTACGAGCTGCGTTCGCTTCCCGCGTTCGCGCGTCTGACTTGTCATAAATGGGTGCAGTAATTTTATATTTTGTATAACACTGTCGCTCAAAAGTAGCACAAAATAGGGGGGGGGGGGCACGGTGGCACAGTCACGCGCTACGTCCAGCCAGGGGAAACCCCCCTCCTGTCAGGTGAAAAGAAGCAGCTTGCACTCCTCATGCATAGAAGGAAGCATGAGGTCAGTCCGCTGCACCCCCAGGTTGGCAAAGGAAGTGTAGCGCCCAGGATTACATCAGATAATTGACACTGGGTGAAAACATGAGTTGCAAAATTGTGGGATAAAGAGTTTAGAAAAAAAAAAGCACAACAAAAAGAAACCAATCTATAACCTCACAACAAATTACGTATTTTTGTTACCAAAATGGTTGAACTATTTAACCAATGAAAAGTATATGCAAAGTATTAACACAAGCTTGTGACTAAATAATAACTACATTGGATCCATGGACATACGGTTTTGGACTGAGAGCTTTTGGACACGGACTCAGTTAATGTACTGACCAGTTTGAAGGTCACATTTCTGTTGTTCAGAGGATCATCAACAATCTTTTGCAAATTGGCAGCAACTGAAATAAGAGAGGCAGGAAGAGATTACAATATCTTAATACTAAAAACATTGACTCTAAACATTAAAGTACATCATGCTGGTTGTTCATTTTGCTCAGTACACAATGCAGTTAGTGACGTAGTTACAGTTGGGTGCCACCGATATTGTCCCTTATCATTTGACCCATTTAGGCCTGACCTCAACATTTTAAAAAATCCTTCTAAATCCTCCAGTTTTCTGAAATAAATATTTTCACGATTTTTCAAAAATAGCAGACCTACAAGCTCGTAGCGCGCCACTCGGTGGCGCGCTATGAGCTTGTAGATCTGCTATTTTTCAATAGCTAAATTATAACATAATGTTTAAAACACCAAAAGGGGTTCCCGCCCCAAAATGGGTTAACTGTCCTTTTGCGCAGATCACGCAAACCTCAGCAAAAAGAAAAGGACAATATCGATGGCCTCCAACTGTAGTTGACAAGATCTTACAACTCAAATCAATAACCTTTTATTACATATACTTGGGGGAGAAAAGCCAATCAACCTTTTCATTCTAGTCTTGTGTAAAATAAATGATAACAATAATCAAATTAAATCTAAAACCATTTACCATTATAACTCCTCAAAAATCTTTCTGAAACTTAACACTCCGAACGCCCAGGACGAAGTTCTTTGTCCTTTCTATTAGTAATGCCCGACGCTCAGGACGAAGTATTGTCCAAAAGACGAAGTTTATTGATACGAGAACGGATCGCCTGGCTCTATAGCCCAGGCGCGCCTGCTGGGCAATCCTCGGTGACGCGCAAGAGTGAAACGTCATCGAAAAACTCCCTCCTCTGTTTAGCTGATGAAAACGAAAATCTTAAAACGTTCATAACTTGCGATCTAAATCATCCCGTCTTTTTCTGAAAAAAGATCCTGTGTTAGACGGCGCTCCGCTGTCCAGTCGCTAGTCTCGATAGATTTATTCTTGTCTCCCGTTGTCGATCGATTCTAGAGTGCTGTGGCTATTGTTAGCTGCTACACAACATCATGATCTTCCGGCCGGTCCGTCCGGAAAAGGCGTCCGTGTTTATAAATCGACTGGGCGCATGAATGTAATGGATTAAATAGTTCCGGGCAATTAAAGTGTTAACTTCGGTCGATTTTTCTCCGCTTCAATAATACCAATTGATATCGTATTTCATACGACGAGGTATAACTTGTAAGGATCGTGCAATCGTGGAATGAGCAACACCCCTGTGTTATTTAAGGAGGAAAGGTCAGTCTGAATGAGGATGCTGGTGATTTGACATATTCTCCAGGGGTGCTGGTGTTTGATCTGATGAATAGAGAGCATTTACTTACCAACGACTAAGTCTTTCCCATCGACCAGACCGGCCGAGACCAACTCCTGAGACACCCCATCGGCCGAGTCTGAGAGCAACACATTGACAGAGAAAGACAGAGATGGAGGGATGGACAGGACAGGACAGGACAGAGAAAGACAGAAAAGGGTAACATGAATAAAAACCATTAGTGGATGACATGGACAGAGGAAGGCAGAAGAGGGAACATGAGTGTTAAGTCCTGCACTTACATTATAATGTTATTAAACCTTACCTCTGCCAGACATGAACTCAAATCGGATGTCATTGAGTTCCTTCTTCAGATTCCTTAGCCTCAGCACCAGGCTGATGGGGACATTGGTGCCTGGTGCTGCTGGGTCCTGTAGCAAGGCACAAAGATAGTGTTTGGAATGCAGCGTTCACAGTTGAAAGACATACAGTACATACATACAGTACTTTGATATTTGAACAAGAAACCATTGGTTGAAACTGAAGCCAAGGGAAAGCCATTGGTTGAAACTGAAGCCAAGGGAAAGCCATTGGTTGAAACTGAAGCCAAGGGAAAGCCATTGGTTGCTGCCTCAAATTCAACTTAAGAGTGAGAAAACTGTGTACAAGTATGGATTGGATTTTTGTAGTAGTAGTCCAGACATTGTTGCAACGATGACGACATGACATACATAAAACTTACGGATTGTTGCTTTAATAAAACATGAGTACAGTCATGGACCTGAAAACCTGTTCTAAGAGGAACCAAATATTTGCTTCTTGCGGGAAGGCAGGCACAGGGTCAATGAACTGGAGAAGGAATTCAGACAGAAGAGCAAGCTGGCTAAACTACTACCAGTTGACCCACTTCTCCACACCAACGTAAGGTAGGTGCCCAACTAATTGCACAATGATTACTATGAATACTTGCCAAACAGCGGTTACCAACACAAATCTGTATGGTGGAATGCCAAGGGTCAGCCAGAAAATAGCAGCCAGGAGAATGAGGCTAGCAGGACACTGCCAAAGACACCAAGAGCTGCCAGCCAGCAAACTAGTGCTGTGGGAACCAACACACGGGCACCGGTCACGAGGACGTGTCTATATGGAGCAGACCTGTTCTGACATTCCATATGTTGCTCTTTCCCCACCCGTCCTTCCTCTTCGATGTCTCCCTTTTGACCGATACCTGTCCATTCAAACTCTAGGCCGAAACTTAAAGCTACTTGGGCCCTCATCAAACCCTGTACACTCAAGACACTGCCCCCACAGATCTCCATATATGGAGCTGACCTGTTCTGACATTCCATATGTTGATCTGACCTCATCAAATCCTGTACACTAAAGACACGCTCCATATATGGCCAGACCTCATCAAACCCTGTACACTCAAGGCACTGCCCCTGCTGCCACCCTTAGATCTCCATATATGGAGCTGACCTGTTCTGACATTCCATACGTTGATCTGACCTCATCAAACCCTGTACACTAAAGACACACTCCATATATAGTCAGTACAGAATTCATTCCATATGTTGATCTGACCCCCCCATGCCAAAGCGCCAGGCGGATGCGTGCACGTCTCGATTTGGGCCAGATCAAGTCAAACCAAGACTAGGACCAGAATATCGCCTGATTTCAACCCCCGTGACCTTTCTGACAAGACATTTTTGAGCGGTGCCAAGCGCCTCCATTAAGTGACTTTGTCTGTATGTCTAAGCCATTCACCCCTGGTGATTGGAGTCATTGACCCTGAGCTGTTTAGAGATTACGACCTATTGACCCTGCTGTTTCACAAAGACACACACACACACACACAATACAAGTATAGTTGCACCGCTCACAGTTTGCACAGGTGCGATTTTTTTTTTTTACTTCCCGATTGTGACTCATCTATTGAGAGTCAAAAGACCCAAAATAATGTGCATTAGCAGCAGCAGTACCTGTGCAGCCAGTACGTGTGAGGGACTCGCTGCCTGAGCAGAGGCAGCCTCTCCACCGGCCTGGCCAGCATTCTCACTGCTCTCCTGGGCTGGAACAGATGGCTGAAGATGACCTGTGGTGCCAACTGTGGGCGGGAAGAGCTAAAAAGGGTGCGGAATCACGCACACACACACAAATTGAGTTGGTTGTTTTCACGTGTCACGTAAATTAAATGAAGGAATTAAACAAAGATTAGGGACATCAGATTGTCATGCAGATCTTTTGATTCAAGGCATTATGGATAAATCAAGTTTGTCAGGTCATGTCCACTACATATTTGGCTCACCTCCATATTCTGTGATCCGTCCTTCACCCTGGGTGACTGCAGGATGGACATGACAGATTGGCAGGATTAAAGACATGCAATTCTCCTTCAATCCACCCAACTATGGAATGGTCTGTATTGTAGGATTGTCTGAGTTTAACCACTTAAACCCTATGTTGACTGGGGTTGACTGTGTACTTGGTCTGCTCTCTCTCAACACCAAATAAGTTCACCGTAGCAGATCTACAAGCTCACAACCACCAGAACAGGGATGCTAGGGTTCAAGTGGTTAAACCCATAATAGGATAAAATGAAATCACAGTAAAGATAACCAAAGAATAAAAAACCCATCCCAGACATCCAGACATGAATTAAAGGAATTAAGCATGAGGATACAACAACATAATACATATTTTAGAACAGTCATGCGATTGGTAGCGATCATAGAAAGAGCTTCTGTGAGAGAAATCCAAGAACCATGCAGCGTTTATACTAGAGCCAGACCGACATATCAGTCTGGCCAATGTATAGGCCATTATTTATCAGGCTTTAGTAGAGTCTAGTTTACTTTATACTCTCAAATTCTACTTTCTAAAACCAGGGACTCCAAGTTTTACTTTCATCTCCGTGTTTTCAAAACAGAGTTATTCACATTGTGAACTATAGGGCTGGGGGGGGGGGCTGACATGCGGGAGAAAAGTGGCGTCCGGCCTCCTCACCCGCAGTGCGGCCACCGCCGCCTTTCCCTCCTCGCTCTCCTCGTCCAGCTCGTCGTCGCTCCACTCCCACTCCCCGTCCTCCGTCTTGTGGAGGCGACCGCTGGAGCCGGGAACACGACGCACCTGGAGGACAACGGATAAAACATGATTAACCCATTTAGACCTGAGAAAAGATTCTACAAAATAATGTCTTCTAAATCCTGAAAAACTTTCTGAAAAACCCTGTTTCTATGACAGTCGTTCTCAAACATTTTCATGTCAAGGAAACCCAAGAATTATCTTTAATTGGCCGCCGACCCCCATCTGAAAATATGTTGTTCCAGGGAACCCCCCCCAGAAGCAAAGATTTGAGTTAAAAATGTTCGCTCTGAAAGAATATAAATTCAAAGATTTGCGCCACATTTTCACGATTTTTCAAAAATAGCAGTTTTTGCAAATTGTAGCACGGCACTCGGTGCCGTGCTATGAGCTTGTAGATCTGCTATTTTTCAATAGCTACGGTTTAAAATAATGCTTAAAACACCAAAAGGGTTTCCCGATCTGAATGGGTTAATGGAGCCGGGTACATGACTCACCTGGAGGACAGAATCGGATAGAACCTGATTTTATTGAGAGATTTAACTCATTGAGACACGAGACCAGATTCTACAAATGTCTTCTTAAATCCTATCCTATAGCAAACCTGTTTCTAAATCAGTGGTGCTCAAACTTTTTCATGGCCTCCATCTCAAAATATTTTGTTCCAGGGTTAAAGATGTTCACAGGGAAAGGAAATATAAAGATTTGCACACATTTTCAAGATTTTTCAAAAATAGCAAATAGCAATAGCTTGTAGATCTGCTATTTTTCAACAGCTAAGGTTTAAAATAATGGTTAAAGTGGTTAAAAGCCAAGGTCTTAATGGGTAACTTACAATTTACAATTTACAATTTAGGCATTTAGCAGACGCTCTTAATCCAGAGCGACTTACAATAGGCAAGAACAAAAAGCATGGGAATACATCACATATGTAAAAAAATGCATTTATCGCGAAACATGCGTATACATATCTATATAATGACACTATACATATAAACTACACATATATGCTATACTATGCTGTACATATATACTATGAAGTGCTATGACTACATACAATGCACTTATTGTGCTGTCTACATGACATGCTATAAGTCTGTTTCAAATGCTATATAAGTCTAAGAAGTGCTGTCTAAGGGGGTAGGGTAAGTGCTATGGGCCATGATGGAGTCTGAAAAGGTGGGTTTTCAGACTACGGCGGAAGATCGGGAGTGATGCTGCAGTTCTGATTGCAACGGGAAGTGCATTCCACAGTTTTGGGGCCAGAAGGGAGAAGAGTTTGGGACGTGTGGAGCGTTGTCCCGGCGTTTTTAGTGAGGGTACTTCCAGCTTCCCTGCGTTGGCTGATCTGAGTGCGCGGGAGGGTTTGTAGGGTTCAATCATGCTTAAAACAACTGCTTAAAACAACTTAAAACATATATTTTTGTGCGTCAGTGCCCCCCCACTGACGCACAAAAATAAAAACAAAAAGTGTCAAACCTTTTTCGCTCGATCCGACATCGTCGGGCCCCTGTGAAGAAGCGTCTCTTTCAAGTACTCGTTGGTCTGTCACAGAAAAGACAAGAAGTACACCTTAAAAGTATTCCTCCGAAGATGCGTTTGAAACTTAAATGAACGTTCAAAATATTTATGGATATATTTTATCTATTTATGTTACCGGCATGTGGCTTACCTTGGCTTTTTGGAAGAATTTGTGTTTTAACAATTCAGCAGCAGTAGGCCTGTGAAAACAACAACATGTAGAACTCTTTGTACAGGTCAGGAAATAAGGAATTGGGCATCGGGAGAGACAAATACATGATTGTTTTTTATATACAATGGAGACGCAAAGAAGAGACCATGCAGAACAACTTAAGGACACGCAAACACTGGCAAACCCTGTCACCTGCGTTGAGTAACTGACCTTTTCTCTGGATCTTTCTGTAAACACAGGGAGATCATCTTCCTAAAGGACTTGCCATATTTCTTCACCATGTCCTTGTCTGTGATGCCGGTCTCCAGGCATGGCGGATCATTCTGCAGGGTCAGCATCAGCACCTGCAAACATGCCCACATGGTAGGATTATTAATGATCAAACCCACCCACTCGCCAACCCTCCCACTCCCACTGTTCCAGGGAACCTCCACACAGAAAGGGCCTTTCTGTGTGGAGTTTGCATGTTCTCCCCATGTCCCCTAGGGTAGGTACCCTCACAAAAAACATGCAGTAATCCTGGTCTCTAAACTGCCTCCCCCTGGCCAGCCGGGGCGCCTGATGGAGGGGAAAGAAACTGGTTGGAATAACGTGTTCCTTCCACGCGCTACGTCCAACCAGGGAAACTCCCCCCTGTCAGGTGTAAAGGAGCAACTTGGACACTCAGGCATGAAGGAAGCATGAGTTCAAGTCCGTTGCTCTCCTCATGTCCCCCATATATGGGGACTAGGTTGGCGGAGGGTGTGTAGAGCCCAGGATCACATTAGATAATTGACACAGGGGTGAAAAATGTGTTACAAAATCGTGGGATAAAAAAATATATAAAAAAAAAACCCCACCCACTCTTCTACCAATATGAACTAATTCCATTAGACCAACGCTATAAATCAAATCAAACTTTATTTATAAAGCACATTTAAAAAACGACTGTCATCGACCAAAGTGCTGTACAAGTCAGAAAACAGCATCAACAATACAATCAAATAAGATCAATACATCAATATCAAGCGGGTACATTTGACACTAAGATAAGAGGTGATCAATAGGTAGTAATTTACTTTTGAATAAGATTGAGCTCTCTCGACTCTGTATTCATGTGTTCACACAAAAAGGAATTTGCACATAGGACACGTTTTTCCACTGCGTTTTAAGGATCTGAAATCCTTGAACACTGAGTGCGATGCGTAATATATATATATATTCGTAGCAATGTTTTCACAGAACGAAGTGGAGTGGAGCAGCAGCAGTGAGGGTGATCCCCTGATCCCATCATCATTATTTTTGAAAAGGTTTAATGTACACAGTGGGTCCCTGCTTCACTAGAAGTCGATTAGATGCGATGTTTTTCTATCTCTCTCTCCCCCTCTCTCTGTTTCACTAACTCTGCATTCTTCCACTGCTTTGTGTGTGTGTGTGTGTGTGTGAGTGTGTGTGTGAGTGTGAGTGTGAGTGTGAGTGTGAGTGTGTGTGTGTGTGTGTGTGTGTGTGTGTGTGCGCTGCTGCCTATTTTCACACCCACTCAGGCTTTTCATAAAGTACTTCATAAAGCTCTTCAACGAGATGATCAACTTCTCAGCACAGATCATGTTGCTCTGGAAGGACACAGCACTGCTCAAAGGGTGAAAGACCATGTCTAGCTATGTGAAAGAGTCAAGACAGCTGTGAAAAACTGATAAAAATAGACCCCGGTTCAAAAACTCTTCATACGGATGCAATATTTGGCGGCAGTGTGCAAACGTGATTGACATTACATGAGTTGATTATTATTTTCCGTGCTCCCGACATTCTCTCCGAAATTCGTCCCGAAAAACGCGTCCTATGTGCAAACACCCTCTTATGCCCATGTCCATACTGTATAACCTATGCTCTGCAAAACGTAAACCTGCTTTTTTGTGCTTAGCTGTGAAGTCGAGTGATGTCTTGGATGCCTCTGAGTACCGTCTTGTACATGTGTTGATAGTATCATACATACATAGTCATACATAGTCTGGATTTTCGGTGGTTAGGTGACCACCGAACTACAACATGACGTCACGAGCCGCGGTGAAGAGCAAACCACCACCACCGCTCCAGTCCTTCTCTCTGTTTTTACTCACCACCGCTCAACGTTATTTCAGCTCCGGTGGTCAGCTCACCACCGGAGCGGTGGTCACCTCACCACCGAAAATCCAGACTATGAATGAGCCTTTAGTCGACAAAATCAACACTGGTGTAAATGCACTACTATTGGGCAGTAAAGTCATGTACCTTCATGGGTGGGTATTTGTGATACGGTGCAGCTCCGGTGGCCAGTTCAATGGCTGTTATACCGAAGCTCCAGATGTCAGCTTTGAAGTCGTAACCCCGTACCTGCAGATGGAGTAGGTTGGAGGTCATGTTGTAGCGAGGAGACATTTGAGAATTAGTCCAGTAAATAAAGTAAGAAATTCCTCTCAGGTTGGATTATTTTGTTTCTCACCTGATTCTGACAATAGGTCTACTAGCCAGGATAAAAGATCTACCCTAATCTGCTCACTGCTAATACCCTAAATTTGCCTTAATCCAAGATGGCCCTATTGATAACCTATTATAAGGCAATATTTTCTAAATTGAATTAAGTAGAATGTGACGTGTCAAACTAGGGGGTTTTCATGATTCTGAATCCATTCCAAGTAGAGATGTCCTGATACTGTATCGGTAAAGTATCGGATCGGCCCTTATTTTGTCATATCGGTTCGTATCGGTATCGGCAAATATGCCAGTCTAACCACAGATCCGACAAAGGGGTAAGGGGTTGACACTATAGCAGGTAAATAAAATGTTGGGGCATGTGGAGTTTGCTTTGGAGTTGCCCAAACTGCAAGTGCACATTTGAGTGAGGAGTCTGCTATAAACACAACACGCGATATATAGCTAGATGGCTATAAACACTATTCCCGGTTGGTGGACTTCAAAATAAGATATTTTTTTTCTTTTTGTATTATTATAAATATTATTCTCTGGTATCGGTATTCGGCATCGGTATCGGCTAACACAGAAATTGTGGTATCGGGATCGGAAACTAAAAAAGTGTATCGGGACATCCCTAATTCCAAGCATTAGTTTTGCATTAAAAACACCAAAATGTCCCCAAAATGTGCTGACCTCATCACATTTGTAATGACGGCTATGGCCGTTTTTAATGGAGTGTTTTGTGTGCAAAACGAATGCTTGGAATGGATTCAGAATCATGAAAACCCCCTAGTTTGACACGTCACATGATACTTAAAGCATAATGAAATTTAGAAAATATTGCCATATAATAGGTTGTCAATGGTGGCATATTGGATTAAGGCAGATTTAAGGTATTTGCAGTGAGCAGATTAGGGTAGATTTTTTATCCTGGCTAGTAGACCTAATGTCCTGTCAGAATCAGGTGAGAAACAAAATAATCAAATTTTGTCCAACCTTTGCCATTTAATTATTGGACTAAATGGAAGCAAAAGGCATGTGAGAAACCAGTCTCCAGACGAGACGACTCACCTGCTCCATGACCTCCGGGGCCATCCAGCAAGGTGTACCAACAAATGTCTTCCGCACTTTGTTTCTGGTCATGTCTCCTCCAGCTGCTAAGAAGGCACTCACACCAAAGTCTGGTGTGTTGTCAGGGAGAGAAAGCGTGTGTGAATGAGGACACATTGAATCACACAGTGAATCACATTTTGAGATAACGATGGCAAACAAAAAATAATAGTAACACTGTACCAGCGATTTGCACTGAGCCATCGTCACCAAGAAGGATATTTCCAGCCTTCAGATCCCTGTATATGAAGAGGTACATCAATGACTTACGTTCCAAGTCTAGATTTTTACTTTAACGTATTTAGCTGATGCCCGTGTCCTGAGAAAGTTACAATTAATTAAGTCAATGTACTTGTGAGTGTCTGAGTCTTCCTCAAGGACACATGGCTGGGAATGAAGTGAACGCACGAAGCCATTGGATCAAAACCTGTGACTTTTGCTTTACATGTCAGGATGGTATTTGTAAAAATGCCCAGCAACTTTGCAATGCCCTCTCAAGTCTCGAGTTGAAAAAGATTTGCAACTCCTGATCTACCGGATCTTAAGCCACCCCTGCTGTGTTTACATACATTTGGCCAAATCTGCACTAAGGAATTAAGTGGATTATCTCCTGATCTGATCTGTTCTGCAAATATCCTTTATAATCCCAAACTCCAAGCCCAGCCCTTTTCAGTTGCGTGTTAAGATGCAACCAAGTAAGCAAATCAGCAGCTAAGGTACCGCTACAATTGTGCAAAGGCAATGATCAAATGGCATTGATGCACGCAGTAATGTATCAGAAAACAAATTGACTCTTCAATCACCCTGGCCAAGACCTACGCTGAAAAGACTATCAGCGGAAGTGGCGGAAGTGTTGCGTGTAAGATAACTACGTCACGCGGTGCGGCTGTGTTTACTAGTCCCCACCCAATGATCATTTCAGCGGGAATACATTTTCGGGAACACAACGCTGCGATTGGTCAAAAAACATTAACTTCCGGGGGGGGGTTACACGGCGGAAGTCCTGCCTTAGATAGCTTATTTGTCCTAGGTTGTGACCAGGCTCTTCTTTTTCGCAGTTAAGTGAGCCTGGGACCGAGGCTACTCTTCAATTGGGTTTATCTACTTGGGAGAAATTATAATATAATTCTCACAATGCTGCAGTTGAAAAACATTGCAAATTAATTGCCGTTAGCCTTCAGCAGAACAGTGCATTTCAAACAGAGCCATTGCAGTATGACGGCATGGATCCATTAAATCAATTACACTTGACAGCTGCACTCACAGGCCTTTATTCTACTACCCTGTGGTCTCAGTGGTGGTTCACTGTGTTCCTGGGAAGGATGGTTATGTAAAACAAACCTCCTAAATAATGCATTTCCAGTGGTTTAAATATTGAAGAACCTTGGTCGACGTGAAAGCCCGAGGACTAGTACACAATAGAAGAGAAATGAAAGACTGGGTCAGTAAAAATACACGCATCCAGGTAGGGAGACCTCACCTGTGAATCTGCCCATTTTTATGCAGGTATTCCAGTGCCTCCAATACTTCTCTGAGGATGGTGGCGATGCAGCCCTCGTCCAACACGCCGTTCTTGTGTTCGCCACGCGAGATGGTATGCTTGATGATGTCCAACACAGAGCCTGAGATACAGGGTGGGGAAGATTTACAGTATGTCACCTGGCTGAGTGCAGGGCCGATGAGAGAGAGAGAGTGATTGATACATGAACGGATTCTCAATGTCACTAAATGCTCACGCCCGGGCCAATTCGTTAAAAAAAAAAGGGAGGGGATTTTATTTATTTATTTGAATAGCAGCTCTACAAGCTCACAACGCATCGTGATGATGATGCAACACCTTGTGATCTTGTAGATCGGTTATTTCTGCTGTAAGCAAAGCAAAGCAAAGTTACTATATTTACCCAGGGTAACTGGACTAAGCATCAGATACTTGTTTACAGCCAGGCCCTGCTCATAGAACATTTCATGGTAGTGGTTCAATGCCTTGCTCAAGGGCACTTCAGCGGTGGTAATTTTAACGTGCCGGTCCGGGGATACGAACTGGCGACCTTCCGGTATCAAGACGGCTCCGCAAACCGTTCGGCCACCGCTGCCACCATACAACTAGAGTATAAATCAGGCTTACTTTTGGTTAAACACATTTTGAACATGACGTACAACTGTGTAAACAAAGGAAGTTCAGAACAAAAGGCGCAAAATGTAAGACTTTATTTAAGATCGAATGTCAACATTTTAGGCCAGAATGATGGTATTTTTCAACTCATCATCTCCCACATCTAATCATGTACTGTGCATGATAGCACTCAAACGCACACACAAGAGAGTGCTATCACAGGACGTATCCTTATGGACAAAATTAACCCATTTTGGGCGGGAACCCCTTTTGGTGTTAGCATTATGTTATGCTTTAGCTATTGAAAAATCGAAGAACCACTGACATAGAAACATAGCTTTTTCAGAGAACTGTCAGGATGTAGAAGACATTTTTAGAATCTGATCTCAGGTCAAAATGGGTTAATGGTGAGACATGTCCATCTCTGGGTAGATGCAGTACTGCATACCAGAAAGTAGCAGGGTGACAAATTAAAAGTACCATACTGGGATAAAGTATATTCTAAATACTCCATAAAACTCTGTCAGACCAGGAACGAGGTAAAGTGTGTATTGTGAGAAGTTCATACACTCTGTCCAAGCGTTCAGAGATATGAAAAATGGTAGATAATATGGCCTGCAGAAAGTCAAGTTCAAGATAAGAGTTAGCAGAGGGCAAGTCACGTAAAAAAAGAAAAGAAAAGGGTTTCTCTGACAGTACGAATACCAGAGATTAAAATAGGGTGCATTTTGCATCCCAAAACACAGTTTATAGTTAAGGGACGCAATAAAACAACGACCTCTGCATCTATGGGATGCACTACTGTACTACTCCTACTGTACTGTTTTTTATTCTAGTTTATTTTGCTAGCTTTAGTTATAATAATAATTTCTTCTTCTGTTTTCCACATGAATATAACCACATTATAACCATATAAAATGATATGTGAGTTAAATGCTGCAATTTGTAAAAATGGCAAAATATGACTCGTAACGTTGCTGAAGTGGGACTCATAAAATGTCCCTGGGACTCATCTAAATGACCATCCCTGCATCCCGGGACTCATTACATTGAAAACCTATTTACATCACTGTAATACTCACCACCACTCAGTAGTCTCATCACCAACCACAGCTCATCCTAAAACCTATTTACATCACTGTAATACTCACCACCACTCAGTAGTCTCATCACCAACCACAGCTCATCCTAAAACCTATTTACATCACTGTGATACTCACCACCACTCAGTAGTCTCATCACCAACCACAGCTCATCCTAAAACCTATTTACATCACTGTGATACTCACCACCACTCAGTAGTCTCATCACCAACCACAGCTCGTTACATTGAAAACCTATTTACATCACTGTAATACTCACCACCACTCAGTAGTCTCATCACCAACCACAGCTATAAAACCTATTTACATCACTGTAATACTCACCACCACTCAGTAGTCTCATCACCAACCACAGCTCATCCTTCACCACAAAGGAGGTGTAATAGGATACGATGTTTCGATGGTGACACTGGCTCATAGCTTGGATCTCTTTCTGCAGGAACAAGAACAACCCAGAGGAACAAATAAAATATACAACATTGAGACGCATAAGTAGTGCTGCACAATTAACCCACTTTGACCTGAGATCAGATTCTAAAAATGTCTTCTACATCCTGACAGTTTTCTGAAAAAGCTATGTCTCTATGTCAGTCGTCAGTCATTTTTCAAAAATAGCAGACCTACAAGCTCGTAGCGCGCCACTCGGTGGCGCGCTATGAGCTTGTAGATCTGTTATTTTTCAATAGCTAAAGCATAACATAATGCTAACACCAAAGCAGATTCTAAAAATCTGATTCTAAAAATGTCTTCTACATCCTGACAGTTTTCTGAAAAAGCTATGTTTCTATGTCAGTCGTTCTTCGATTTTTCAAAAATAGCAGACCTACAAGCTCGTAGCGCGCCACTCGGTGGCGCGCTATGAGCTTGTAGATCTGCTATTTTTCAATAGCTAAAGCATAACATAATGCTAACACCAAAAGGGGTTCCCGCCCAGAATGGGTTAATCGAAAAACGATCAGAATCTAGAATCAGACACCCATGCGATCTCATTTCTAAATTTGAGCAAGAATCGTGCACACTAGTTGGGTGTCCGATTCATTTAGTTACTCCTCTCTCTTGCTACACGAGAGGTTTAAGTCAAGCACTTTAATGATGTCTGTTTAAACTTTAAAGCCACAGTAGTTGGCTCCAGGTGCCACATTTTGAATGTGGTATACTACTACTACTACAGACTAAAGACAATGAATATTTTGATGGGAAGAATGAGAATCGTGATCTCAATTCTTGTGGCGGAAAAGAATTGTGCAGCACTAACATATAGACCAACTGTTTGACTGAAATAATCTCTATATATAATATAGTCAATGTCAACTCCTACTAGTCTATAATCTCAGTTCACTATAGCATGAAGAAGACAATTCTTCCTTTGTTGCTTTAGACTGATTAACCTACTTCAGCAGTGAGCAGGGAATCAAGCCCTGGAGACCCAAGGAGTGACTAAGGTAATGTCACCACAAGGCTACTAGGCCAAGACACCCTTAATTAAGATCATGGGGCTGCTGGGAGAATCAACTATCCAGGCTAGGGATATGTTACTGTATATTAAACTAAACTAAACAGAAAATGTGTCTTGTTGTACAGACTACAGACTATGGACTCGCTACTTTTTTCCAAATAAGCAGGAGCAACAATACATCTGCCACCACAGTCATTTTTACCAGAAGCTCATCCATGCTGGTCTGACACTTTTCGAGGTTGATACGCTTGATGGCCACCTTCTCCTTTCGGGGCTCACAGTAGGCTGCCTGGACCACGGCTGTGGCACCGCTCCCTGGGAGGAGACACCAAGTGGAGGGAGGACATGGCACAACATTAGAAGGACAAACATAGGGCCAGTTCAAGGGGGAGCCTTTAATGGTAAATGGTGCATTTATATAGCGCCTTTATCCAAGGCGCTTTACATAGATTGTGCATTACATTCACCCATTCACACACACATTCATACACCGATGGCGGCGGAAACCATGCAAGGGCAAGGCACCAATCAGCACATCGGGAGCAATTAGGGGTTCAGTGTCTTGCTCAAGGACACTTCGACACTAACTCTGGGGGAGCCCAGGTTCGAACTGGCAACCTTGCGGTTACCATCCAGCCACTCTACCCCTGAGCCACTGTCGCCCCAATTGATGGAACAAGTCAGTAATGCTACCCAGTATCACCAAAACACGGTGAAATAGCACGGAATTGCAATTCCGTACATACACGCCTAGAAAACCCAACAATCCATACATAATCTACATATGACACTGAAATCCTCCCCATGGAGGAGGGCGCCGTCTCTACCGAACTTGACCCACACCACTGAGCGCGCTAAAGCGCAGCAAGTTGCCGTGTCGAGAGTTGCGAAGTTCGGTAGAGTCAGCGAAGAGTTGTAACCCGATATGGACATAATAGTAAATAATGTCAAACCCGAACTCACCCAGCCCGACCCAGCCACGGTGAAATAGCACTACCATACTAGTGAAAGCCACGCCTGTCACGGTCAAAACAGTAGTCGTGAAATATGTACGGATTTGGGGTTTTTCTAGGAGTGTATGTACTGAATTCCGTGCCATTTTGCCGTATTTCTCCGAGATGGGGTTGCAGTATGACTATGAATGCTACTGAATCTGTGATGATCCCGTGGATGTGATCAGGTGTCATAAGCTTTGTTCAGAGTCAGAGAGAACTGTCTGCAGGCAAGTCCAAAACTCCACATTTGTTTCTCAAATACTTTACTTTTGGACTGAGTCCACACTGTTGCAAGTGATCAGACTGGATGTGTAACACATCCAGTCTCATCACATCATCTGATCACATCATGTGTGTGTACCTACCGGTATTTCAGACATTGTGCATTTGGTTGCTGTGGTAACGACGAACAACATAGGCAAGAGTAATGCTAAACTTATACTCTGTTAACACGTTGTGAGCTTGCAGATAATTGGCCATTTTCTGTGAGTGCACTGTCATATGATGAACTTATTATATAATTATATAATACTTATTATAAATTATAAATCAGGCTTCAGGCTTCAAGTGTCATGATCCTCAGATTTGGATTTCCAACCACTTAGAAATGTGGTTCAAACTAATCTCATTAATAAAATAAAATAACAAATGTGATTCCAATCTGAATAGGCCAGCTCAGCTTTGAGTCTCAACATAAACCATGTTCCCTGATCGCTCTTGAAAGTCGCCATGGTCTTACACACGTACACACCATGAGTGTGTCACTCACTGACAATGTACACAAAATACAATAGAAATGACTGCAAGAACATTGTGCACAGCCAACAGGCATTTCCACGTCGACCTAACCCGTTCTATAGGCGTCACGTTAATAACTCACATAACAACTAATCTAGACGAAACAAAAACGTTTTGAGTCAATAATAACTGCCACCACAATCAATCTAAACGACGTCCAGCAAATGAACACCACCCGTCCCACACCCATGTCAACATACATTTCACCCTTCAGCCCTGTGACTGTGAGCTAACTTGCGTTAGCACTGTGCTAGCTAAATAGCAGTCTAGATAGATTTGCAAAGCTATAGCTCATTCTAAATAGGGACTTTCCCCCGGCTCGCCATGATCGAAGAGCGCTAGACTGACTGCAGCTGCGTGCAGGCAGGCAGCACTAGAATGCTTTCTGCATGGTGTGACCCATGAACTACAACCGGCCTGCTGAGCTGATAGCTACTAGCAGACATACGGCTAGCAGCCAGCTATCAGCCGCTAGCTGCCTGATAACGATATGCTGGTGGTGGGTAGCTTAGCCATGTAGCTACCAACAGTGCTAACGTTAGCTTATAGCTTCCTCACCTATCACCTCATGGAGAACATAATCATCCTTGTCGATTGACCAGGGCTGGGCGTTCTGGTCCTCTGCCATCCTGTTTAGCTGCTCGTGCGGCGCCGTTAAAACAGCGTTGCTGCTTTAAACTCCCAGGGATATGTTGTTGTCTTGAAGGAAGGAGAGGAGAGGAGAGAGCGCTGCCGTTGTGGTGATCACTCCATTCAGCTACGGAGGAGGAGGAGGAGGAGGAGGATGCTGGGCTGGATGGTTGCTCTACTGCTGCTGCCTGACAGTTCCTGCCTGGCTGGCTGCTGATGTCAACACAGCCGCGACAGGCGCCCCGTGCGCGCATTACGTAAACGTAAGTTTTTTTTGTAATCTTATTCTTCCCTTTTTCTGTTTGTATGAACCAAAAAAGCCGCCATGTTTGGTGTGGCAATAATAATAATAATGTATACTGTGTCTGCAACTTAAGCAAGTAGATTAGATTCAATTTATTGTCACTGCACATAGTATACAAATACTTTGACAATGAAATGAAGGGTGTCGTGTATTGCACTTCTGGCACTGTCGTCTAGCCAAAAGTGCAATACAGTAATGCAGTAAATGAGAGAATAAGTACAGAAAAATGTACAGTATGTACAGTAATGTATACAGAATACATCCATCCATCCATCCACAGCGTTACGTTACTGCACCTGATAGCAAAGAAAGTGCACACAGGCATACCCCGTGTAGCAATTAATTCAACACAACTGAACTTCTTTAGACAATGCTGTATATGTATATATTTTTTTTCTTTCTTTTTTTTGCAACGACCTGAAGCTAGCTGTGATGGGGTTTCACTAGAGGGCGCAATTACCCCTTTCGTTTACCGTGGATTATGGCCTGCTGAGAATGGACTACAATGGACCATGAAATACTACCCGACCAGAAAACAGTCGGGTAGTATCAAACTCCCAGAAAATTATTATTGAGGTTTAAAATAATAATTTACAAAAATATTCTGCTCTGTAAATACTTTTCTTTTCTGTTTTATTCTTTGTACTTATTTTGTTTTTTATTGTATTCTAAAGTCCTTTTTAGCTGAAATGTGCCTTGCCTTGCTTTGCCTGGCTGGCCTAATAATAGGCCAGACAGAGAACAATAAAGGAAATGAAAGAATCCATGCCACTGGAACAGTGCCCTGAAATTGAGAATGGATGTTGTGTTGAAACTAGTACAACTATGGCTGGCATCACTGGCATGAGGAAGACTTGTCATAGCTTGTTGTGGAAAACAGACAGACAGCAAAGGAAGACAATTTGAATTTTACAGCTCATGTTGTTACAACTGCAATCATCAACAATGCTGCAACTCACAATCTTTGGAATTCCTTGTTTTTTACTGGAGCATTTCCGTTGTTGAATTGTTTGAAAACGTTAGTTACAAGTAACTTTGTAGATTTTGATTATTCATATAAAACATATACTACTTCAGGCCTATATACTTTGGCTATTTGAAAATAGTAGATCTACAAGCTCACAAGTGATGGAATCTGTTGTGAGCTTGTATAGATCTGCTATTTTCAAAAGATTTGTATACACAAACACAATGTGTAAGATACATGTGACATGGAACTTTCTGTCAATTACATACATAAATTACATTACATACATAAACAATGTGAGTATAGGCCTACTTCTTCCATCACTGTTTGCAGGCATTGCCAGTCAAAATCATTGATTTGGAGTGAAATATTTCTTGTTGTAAGTCTACAGATCTGGAATCACAGCCAGCACTCAACAACCCTTTAGAAAAGGACTTGCTGAATTGCAGTGCACTGTCATGTGCAGGCAATAGTGTCCATAAGTAAAATGTCTTTAACATTTTCAGTATATAACCGAATGAAAAGAATGTCTATTTGTCATTGACCTTCATCACATTTACAGACATCCATATTTACACAACACACAACGTTCTTTCTCTACAGGTAACCATGCAGGTGCAACTGGTGCATTGGATGGTGACCATTATTTCTCTGAATCTGTTGGGTGACGTACTGTGGATTGTGGATTTGAATCTCTGGGAACTTTTCAGCAGGGTGAAGAAATGAAAAAATCTGCACACCATTTGATGCTCCCAAAATTCTTTACTGGTAGGTAACGTTTCGGGCCGCAGCCCTTCCTCAGACCTACCTTGAAGGGCTGCGGCCCGAAACATTACCTACCAGTAAAGAATTTTGGGAGCATCAAATGGTGTGCGGATTTTTTCATTTCTTCATTGTGACTTTATTTTGATCCGGCACCCAGCCTATAGGTTTAGATGTGCGTGTCCTTTTTGACGGTTTATTCAGCCTCCTCTACAACTTTTCAGCAGGGAACATGACAGCCACGATGACACAGTTGAACAAGGCAGTGAAACGGCTCAATGCGGTTCAATTTGAGCTGCTCACTGTCCCACACACAGTATATAAAACATTGTTTCTCAACATGGGGCCTGGGGACCACAGCAGGGGTCCTTGAGGGGTTTCCAGGGGGTCCCCAGCTAAATGATTGATAGTTAACAACAGCCAATTGGACCCTTACATGTCTGTAACTGAGAGAGTGTACAGATGGATACTACGGGTCAATTTGGTTCCATTTGTTGTTAAACTGAGGATTTATGTTGATTGGGGTCCCTGACAAGAAAATCATATTAAATGGGGGTCTAATGAATATGAAACTGGGGATTGTTGAAATGACAAAAGTTGAGAATCACTCATATGGACGTTTGCTTGACCTTATGAATGTGTTAAAAGTGTGAATGCGAAGCAAGGAAGTGCTGATACAGAGAGTGCGAGCTCAGCAAAAGTCTTCTCTGGGAAAAAGAAAGGGCCATAATTATCCCCTTCGTCTACAGTAGGCCTAATAAGATCTTTAGTTGAGAAAAGGTTTCAAGAAAGTAACATAATTTGCCCTAATGTTAAATTCATTAAATCTTGTGTTGTCCAAACATTCATCAGTGCTGCCAAAAACAGAAGAAAAGAAAAACAGTATCCATAATTTTGTTTCACTGTCTTCTTCCCCGAACATGATGGATTTGGAAGCTGGTGGCTCTTCCCGGAAGCAGCCCCCTGGCACCATTAAAGCCCACTGCTGACAGTGCGCTGGGGGTAAGCCAGGCCTGAAAGGGAACTGCTGAGAGCCACAACAGCACCCCTCAGCTACTGACTCCCTGGCTATTGTCCTGCCAAGGCTGAGCTGAACATGAAAACGATAGCAAAAACTTCATCTCGCCCATTCAGTATAACCTACATTCTAAAATTGTACTGATTGTGACATTGACTACTACAAACAAACCAGCCCTTGGACATGTTCGTGTTGCTACAGGAGTTTTACTGAACAATTTGGCATACCGTATGTTTAATAGCTATGGCCATAAAACTCTACAATGACCCTGTATGCTGCATCACATGCAGCATACACTATATGGCAGATACATTCTCAACTCTCCACCAGGAAACTATACATCTGTGCTGCCTTGAACTGAGTCTGCTTCAATTAGGCAACACTGTTTAATGTTGCCTTTAATTATATGTGGTTGCACCTCACAGTTCCATTTAAAAGATAATGTGTGTCTGTGTCCTCCTAATGCATATCAAATTGGGAGTCTTTGAAATAATAGTGGTTGTGAATCTGTAATAGCCTATACATCTATGATTTTCAAACACATATTGATCACATTTAGTTAAATATAGGGTTCCTGTCCTGTCCCACACATATCTGTAAAATTAACATAATAATAATACTTGGAAGCTCTTGGCAAAAGTAAAGTGTAAAGAACATCAAAATTTGATATGTTTTGTGCAAATATAGCCTACTAAATTAACCATTAATCAGCCTAAAAGTAAGCTTGAAGTTATTTCATTTAGTAGACCTCAATTAGGCTACATGTTGGGCCCTGACTTTACACAATATGGGCATACTATGCATGCGCACCACCATACCGATCAAGCCACTCAAGTATCTAATGTGACATCACAGATTCCCAGCTCACATTGCATGCTTGTCAAACCGGTGTTGACGCCTGTAGGAGTGTCACCGGCACTATTGAAACTGGCCAAGCGAAAACACCTGTTTAACCAACGCAACATACCGCCCTGTGCCCTCGGTGTGTGGAGGGTTTGGAAGTTTGGTTGCTGTTTTACGCGCAGGTTAATGTATGCTCTCAAATCACAAAGTTAACAAATCCTAGTCGAGAGCAGCACACATGGAAGTTTGTCATCATCGCGCATAGAGAGAAACGACAAACGACTTGACCTCATATACGGAGCTTCGTTTGTTTATTTTAACTTTTTAATAAAACAAAGACCGTGGGAGGATGATGGAGACGAACGGAATCACCAACATTAACAAAACTGGTAAGAGAACCCCGAGAGAAATGTTGTGTGTGTGCTAGTGTAATTCATTCATATGCTCGCATGAGTCGCATAATAGGTCGCAATTAAATCTCGCAGTGGGATTACTACTGGGATATTTAATTTGTCAGTCTGACCCGGTTGTCGCTTCAATGCTTATAAACCTAGCATGTAAATCAGTTCTTTTCGGCAAGCATGCACACACACCTTTGCAATGGCATAGGGCATAGGCCTATATTAAACTTTAGTCAATCCATTTGTGATCTCATACTTTATGACTAAACTAAATAGGCTAATCGTTTTTGCCATTATGTCGTTAATAAATCTCCCCGCCAAAGGCTGTTTATCAGGGTTTTTTCCCTTCCTTTTCTCTTCCCTTCTCTATGTCGTAACCGCTCTGTTGTGTAGGCTAGCCTACACTGGCAGAACAAGACCATTGGTTCATGTATAGGAATTTATTTATTTTGTTTTGTGCCAAAAGGTGTGGCCCCCTTTTCATTCACATTCCGTCGTTCTGCAAACGGGCCACTATAACCTATTTGTAGACTATGGGATAGGTCCTAGCCTACTCATGTCTACAAATAGGGTACTGAGAGTCCACTGCACATGGCCAGTTTGGCCATACATCGAAAGTGTTCTATTTATTGGTGAAAATGCCAGAATGTAGCCAATATTCCTCTATAAAGTTCTGACAGTATGAAACCCTGTTATGGTCTATGGAATTACAGTTAGTGGGTTAGTGCTCCGGGGGATTTAGGTGTCATGCAAGTACAACAGGTGTAATTTAGGCTAGCCTACATTAGAAGGCATACAAGTTATAGCTTCCGATTCTTATCTAGGCTATAGCCTTAAGACAAGTGACACATAATCTCATCAGTTAAAAGAAGAACAAACAAAATACCTTAAACTGAAGTCATCAGACTTTCAGTTTGTTACCCAATTAAGTAGGCATAATGACTAATATATTTAGCATTCATTGCAGAATTTGCAGACTTCTTGATTCGAGGAAATACATAAATAAGCCCGATTGAAAACAACAGGTTCAATAAATCAGTTGAACCTGAAGTTGCTATTTTTGGTTGGATTTTAGGCTACATTTAAGGTTTTACTGTAGGCCTGTATATGTTAACTAGAGCAATTATGCTTCTTGGCAATAACCTTTATACTGTTGGAAAGCCTGTTTATTTCACTTTGAAGTGGTGGTCCATTTGCAAGGAACATATACAGCTCAGATGAACATGATGGTTGCACCCATGAAATCTTCCTACTAAAGTTAGGCTATAGATTTCATGGGTGCAACCATACCTCATATATACCCATATAGGCTACCTGGCCCTGGGGGTACAGGCCTACTACACCATGGGATCCCACTCTAACAGACCTCCAGGCCATTAAGGGGCCATTCCATAATCTTATCTGAGAGACAGGCCTTCATGTTCCCATACACCTGCTGGCCCTACTGAGAGGGGGACGCGTATAGGACCTCTGTGAGTCCGGGTCCCCATTATGAACACACACACACACACACACACACACACACACACACACACACACACACACACACACACAATTTCGTTGTATTATTATATATTTTGTTGAGTAGGCCTACATCAGGTTTTATACGCAATAGACTATGTTATGTTATTGTGTAGCCTATGCCTATTTTACAATTTAAAATACCAGAAATTATTATTATTCTAAATCAGAGGTTTTCAACTGGTGGTCCGTGAAGGTATTGCATGTGGTCCCTGACCATGCATTTAGTATGTTTTTTTGTATTATCGATCACTATATTGGGAAACGAACTAGTTCACTAAATGACCTGGTAATGTATGATGTATAATGACGTCACATCAATGTTGTCAGTTGACAGTTACTGGGATGTCGGATGTCAAGAACTTCCACAGGGAGTTTGAATTTCAAGGGAATTAAGTGTACCGGATTGACTGGTTGAGTATTAGGAAATGTGCCCATATAATCATGCAATCGCATGTGTCTGCTATCTATGAGTTTAATATCGAAGGTTAAGATAACAGTATAAGGGCAACCATGGGAAAGGATCTTAGCTCCGGACGACTAGCATATGTCAGTTACATTACTGTTAAGGGCTTGATTTAATTCACCTCAAATTAACAAATTAAACAAAGCCCTTAACTGTCAATATTTTCCGTCTTTTCCCCCCACACCACGCCCATATCCCCCCACCCAACACAACAGTGGTCGGATGGTCCCCACTCTTAGTCAGGGTGGTGGTCCCTGGTTCAGAATCAGTTGAAAACCACTCTAAATTCCACGTACGGCTTTACATAATATCACCACTAGATGGAACCCTTGTACAAATCAATCTCAAAACAATTCTGTAGACACATGATGCGGGATTGATTTTGGGGGTACCAGGTCATCTCGCCCCTTTTCCATCTCGCCCCCGCGAAAAGTGAAGACGGCTCGCCACAGAATTTCGAAAAGTGAAGACGGCTCGCCACAGAATTTCGAATAGTCATAGCACTTTATAGTACACATGTATAATATATAATATAGTATAGTATGTATAGTATAGTATAGTAGTAGGCTATTATCTGTACATTATGCTATAAGTCTAAAAGGGGGTAATAAATCTAACTTCTAAGGTTTTAAATTCTCGGGTCGCCGCTTTGGGCGAGTTGGAAAAGGGGCGAGCCGTCTCGTATTCATTTTGGGAAGTTTAATATACTCTAAATCGAGTTTAACGGGGGTGTAAATTAAGTTATCATTAATGGAAAAACAATTACATCAGGTTAGACCAAAGTTTATGCTAATTCTCATTTAGATAATCTAATTTGTGAGAAGACCTCAATTTACCTCTGCGCCGCGGGTGACAGTCAGTCAGCTGTTGTCTTACCAGTGCACACCGTTAGGCTGCACAAACTGCAAACAGATGTGCGCGAAACTAGGAGTGCATGTGGCTGTACTTTGACATTAGTTGTACACGCCCTTCTAATCTACATTACAGCAGAAGTCGGTCCAGACTCCATTCATATTGTGTCTAGCTACCAGTGTTTTTAATTTAGCCACGTTATTGTAGCATAATAAGATACAGACTGTGTCAATCAGACAATATGCAATGCTTAACAACGAGAGAGCCAGAGCGCAGCAGATCGGAGGAGAAACTATATCGTGCGCGGATCCAGCGCCAGACGCGTTTGAACGTGAAGAGTTTGGGTAAGTCATCATCATAACGGGCGAATGATCCACACAACGGGATCTAAACGGGATTAAATGTGCGCAAAGCCTGTATCTGTTGTTGTTGTTCCACTCTAGTTTCAGAGTCAGACTACAGTGACTTACTGACTACTACAACAACTTAGCCACGCTGCCACAAACAACCATTAGCCATGACGTTGACCGGTTGAAGATTCCCAGGAAGCAAAATCACAATAAACGTCTTGAATCAGGAAACGGGTTGTTTGCACTGATCTAAACGGCGCCAGCAATTAAAGCTCAACCAAACTGCTCAGTGGCACGATGGGAATGTTGACAGGAGAGTTGCGTTGGACAGCCCTCCCCTCACCCTGCCACTGAGCAGTTTAGTTGATAAATAAATAACTTATAAAAAGTTCCCTAAACTAAATATCACAACAAGAAACTGTATGTGTGTTGTCTTGTCTCACTGTGTGCCCTGACTGTCATACTGGTAAGTAGGTACAGACAGACAGACAGACAGACAGAGACACACACACACACACACACACACACACACACACACACACACACACACACACTGTCACACACAGTCCCACAGCTCTGCTGCTGGCCGCCAGACCCCAGTGGGTCATCAAGTCATTATAAGGCAGTGGTTCTCCAAGTTTTATACCAAGTACCACCTCAGAAAATATACCACCATATAATAACTCGGTAAAATACAGGAGCGTAGAGTAGACCTGCCCCATCCTATTCAGCTATGTACAGATAACACAGTGACAGAAATGTAATTTATTTTTATTTCATTCCTAAGCCAATAATGAGGAAACTGTCTAATTAGTACAACTGATGATATTTCTAATCTAATCGTGATTAATTAAATCTTCTATTAATTGTGCGGTCATGCCTCATTTCAGCACTGCTGGAGAGTCTATTTCAACCAATTGCTTGGTCAAAGAACTACCAGTAGTAATAATATAAAAAAATGCTTTTTTTGGGGGGGCGATTCTTCTGCGTACCACCAGCAGGGGGCTCAAGTAGTAGTTGAGAATCACTGATCTAGAGTCATCTAGTGTGAGGGTCTCTCTGTAACCCCCTGGTTCTCTTTGGTGCTGGCGAGGGGACGGTAAGGTGGTAGCCGGTACCGAGGGGACGGTAAGGTGGTAGCCGGTACAGAGGGGACGGTAAGGTGGTAGCCGGTCCCGAAGGAAGACTACCTTACCCACCCAGAGGGGACGGTAAGGTGGTAGCCGGTCCCGAAGGAAGACTACCTTACCCACCCAGAAAGACAGACACCAGCTGCACTCTAGTGCTTTTCGCCAGCATAATACATGACCCAATTCATTCGCGCCCACCGGGGTCCACTCCGGACCGCTGCAGTTCTCGACCTAACATCAGGGCAGAGGCAGTCGGGGTGCAGTCCATTGTTTCCTTGACTGCGGCCCACAGGATCAGGGGCAAGCGGTGGTCCCAGTCCCTTTGCCAGCAGTCGGATAGATCAGCGAGCTGGTCAGCCAGGGTGTTTTTTAAACCGCCATTCCGTCACTCTGGGTGTGTAGAGGGGTAATTCTCCTTGGAGCGTCGTGGCAACCAGACTGTGTGGGAATAAGGAGTGTCGGGCAGGGATGATGAGGCTTGGCACCGAACACCATTCACCTGAATTTCCCTCTGGTGATCAATAAAAGTTTATTATCTTATCTTATATCATTTGCATGATTCTCTACTTTGTGAGTGCTGTACTGAATTATAAACTGCTGAGCAAGCATCGTTAATAGATTGGGATATATTGGGATGTATGCAACTGGACAACTGGACAAGTCTTGTTAAGCTTAAATAGTGTGTGCAGTGTGCACACAGTCACCACAAGTGTGCACACAGTCACCACAAGTGTCACCAAAAGTTTTCTCAACTTTGCTGCCAAGAAATGAGTATGTGGCGGAACTTTGAGTAGACTTATATACGCCCTTCCATACAGAGATCGGTCCATATCTAATAGTCTTACTAGTCTTTTACCCATGTTACTGTAGAATAAGTCAATATGCATTGCTTAAAAAGAGAACCAGAGCACAGCAGATCAGAGGAATTACTATACCGTGCACGAATCCAGAACATGAATGAGAAGATCATCGGTAAGTCATTAGCCTAATGCACAAACGGTACTATTCAACAGGATGGTATTATCAAATGTTGGCAAACAGAGCTTTCACTTGCTGTGTTATACTGTCTCGACGAAGTGTGGTAGGCTACTCTTATGAAAGAGTATGAAAATATATGCCTAATATAGAGGCCTCATAAGCAGATTTCTTGTCTTATTTCACACCAGTAATACCTTGTCTTTCTTTCCTTTCTATTTATGGTTTCTCACAGGCATGGAAGGAGATGCAGACCTCCAGTTTCTTCTGTCAGGGGGAGACCTCCTCAAGGTTCGCTCCTCATCCTGGAAGAAAACCCGCTTCTACAAACTACAAGAAGACTGCAAGACCATGTGGCACGAATCGAAAAAGACTTTTAAGTCGAACCAGACCTGTGAGTGGTGCTGCCGCCCCAGCATTCCAACTTCATGTGTGTGACCAGCCGTAACTCGCTGCCGAATAATGTGGTGTTGTGGTGGATCAGGTCTCACATTTCCACAGCTGTCTTTTCTATAGAGTATAGATAATAGAGTTATATGATATCAGCCCACAACTTTACTCTTAATTAACAACGCCTAATACATTAGGTTTTGGGACATTTAGGCTGTTTATAATTCCCATGCAGTACAATTAACAGACATCGGACTGGTTTATTATTGATATATTGATATTTTGTTCATTTTGCATGGTGCTAAACTACAGCAGGTGTGGTTAGACAGAAGTCAAATAAAAAGATTAGATATGGAGCAAGGAAACGTCTAAGCAACTGAAGCTTGAGACATTCACAATTAACCCTTGACTGTTTTTGTTAGTATTTGACAGGCCTATACTGTTTATATTCTTAAACGAGTTATGATCTTATCATGTTGATGCACCATGAAGTGTGGTTCTTCACATTTCATACTAGATTTGTGTCACACCATTACACAAATATCTGTTTCAGAACTGGGTAAACTCAATTTAGCCTAATTGTCTCCGTTCCATAGTCTCCCTGGACGACATCTCGGCCGTGCGGCCTGGCCGTCAGACAGAGGGGCTGAAGAAGAACACAGAGGAGCAGGTGGAGGGACGCTGCTTCTCCATCGTCTTCAAGAGCAGACGCAAGAACCTGGACCTCATCGCCAGCTCCGAAGAGGAGGCCAAACAGTGGATCAACAGCCTGGAGAAAATGATCGCCGCCATGACCAACCTCAGCAGTCAGCAGAAGACCGAACAGTATCCTCACCACGATAGAGATTATAATATAATGCTGGACACAAAACATCTGCACATGTTTTGTGTAGATGTTTTGGCAGCGTCTACGTTTTGGACATTTTAGGCATTTAGTAGATGCCCCTTAACCCATTTTGACCTGAGATCAGATAATAAAAATGTCTTCTACATCCTGACAGTTTTCTGAAAAAGCTATGTTTCTATGTCAGTCGTTCTTCGATTTTTCTAAAATAGCAGACCTACAAGCTCGTAGCGCGCCACTCGGTGGCGCGCTATGAGCTTGTAGATCTGCTATTTTTCAATAGCTAAAGCATAACGCTATACAATAGAGAATATTTCCTCCTTACATTAAATACTTCAGTTGGATCTTCAACTGCATGAGAAAAGCTGACAAGAACAGCGACGACAAGTTGAGTCAGAAAGAGATGAAAGACCTCCTGCATCTAATCAACGTGGAGGTGGATGACAGCTACGCAGAAATCATCTTTGAGGTGAAGAAGCTTTATTAGTGATTGGTTAACAGTGAATGTTTTCTTTTTATCAACAGTGTCACTGAACTGTTGACAGTCTGATGTAAGACAATGTAAGAAAGCATGTGACAATGTGTTGCAGCAGCAACATACTAGTTTAACCAAACATTTGCATATTCCACCATACAGAAATGTGACAAATCCAAATCTGGCTTCCTGGCCGGAGAGGAGATAGAACATTTCTATGACCTGTTGACCCACCGAGAGGAGATTGACGTGATTTATGGGGAGTATGCTACAACCACCGGCTACATGAGCGCCGAGAACCTGCTGCAGTTCCTGCTCAATGAACAGAGAGAGGAAGCCACGCTGGCAGACGCACACAAACTCATTGAGAAGTACGAGCTTGATGAAAAAGGTGATGATAAACTAATGGGCTGTTTTTGCAAATGAGTACTTTGGTGGTACTTTGTTTGAGTTACTCTACTAGGATGCAGAGTAAAAACCAACGTTTCGGCAGTACAACTGCCTTCTTCAGGGTACCGGTATAGGCAGTTGTACTGCAGTGTGTGCGCAGCCACTCTTTTGTCTTTTTAAGACTTAACTCTTTAGATGTTTCTGCCGTGAGCTGGCACCACTACTAAGACTGGTGTGCGTTTAGCATCCTCCTGCACAGAAAACATAATTACACATGAATGAGATGCTTGCCTTGACTATAGACAATTGATTTTCTTCACCTGTTTTCCATTTCTTAATTTTGTTTTCTCTTCTGACCACTGCTGTTTGGTCTTGGGGAGGGAGGTGCAAACAACCATGTCTCCTATGATACTAAGTCGCCAGTCACTTCTTTTCACCTGACAATAAGGACTTTCATTGGGGAACACGCTATCCATCCCAGTTCTGTTCCCACAGAACAGAACAACCTTCCCACCCACAAACACGACCAACTGTATTCATTGTTATGCCCGGCCAAGCCAGAGGCGCTGTGGAAGATTCAAACCCTTATGTCCACGTTGGTGGTCAGGAACTTTACCCCTGCCTCACCCGGAAGCCCTTCAGAGTACTATTTATCTGCTTAAAAATGTTCTCCCACGATTTTGCAACCCATTCTTTTCACCAAGTGTCATTTATCTAATGTAATCCTGGGCGCTACCCTTCCTCTGCCAACCTGGGGGGGGGGGGGGGGCAGCGGACTGACCTCATGCTTCCTTCTATGCATGAAGAGTCCAAGCTGCTTCTTTTCACCTGACAGGGGAGAGTTTCCCCGGCCGGACATAGCACGTGGAAGGAACACGTTATTCCGACCAGTTCCTTTCCCCTCCATCAGACGCCCCGGCTGACCAGGGGGAGGTAGTTTTAGAGACCAGGATTACTGCATGTTTTTGTGAGGGTGTCAGAGTACTATTTAAATAAAGTATGTAATGAGACTTGAGTTTATGTTCCTACCAAATGCTGTTAACGAGACCATCCCCATTTTCTTTAATTTTTTTTATTTTTATAATCTCTTCACAATCGCCAGCCAAAGTCAAGAACCTGCTTAGCAAAGATGGCTTCCTGCTGTACCTGCACCAGCCAGAGGGCTTGATTCTCCAGCCAGCGCATAGTGAGGTGTACCAGGACATGAGTCAGCCCCTCAACCACTACTTCATCTCCTCCTCGCACAACACCTACCTGCTGGAGGACCAGCTCAAAGGACCCAGCAGCACAGAGGCCTATGTCAGGTAAACACCTTTAACCCATTTTAGGCCTGACGTCGACATTTTTTAAATGTCTTCTAAATCCTAGTGGTGCTCAATATTTCATGTCAAGGACCCCACAAATGATATGTAATAGGCCACCGACCCCCATCTGAAAATATGATGTTCCAGGAACCCCTCAGAAGCAAAGATTTGAGTTAAAAGCGTTCGCTCTGAAAGAATATACATTCAAAGATTTGTGCCACATTTTCACGATTTTTCCAAAATAGCAGATCTACAAGCTCGTAGCGCGGCACTCGGTGCCGTGCTATGAGCTTGTAGATCCAATAGCTAAAGTATAACATAATGCCTGAAACACAAAAAGGGGTTGCCAGCGCCAAAATGGGTTAACATAATATGAGGCCTTATGGGTGATTCCCTCTGTTCTTGTTTTACTGTGTGTGTGTGTGTGTGTGTGTGTGTGTGTGTGTGTGTGTGTGTGTGTGTGTGTGTGTGTGTGTGTGTGTGTGTGTGTGTGTGTGTGTGTGTGTGTGTGTGTGTGTGTGTGTGTGTGTGTGTGTGTGTGTGTGTGTGTGTGTGTGTGTGTGTGTGTGTGTGTGTGTGTGTGGGCATTAAGCAACTAGTTACTAGTCGACTAGTAAATCCACTAGTCGACCTTGCTGATACTAGTTGACTAGTTGATAAGAAAAGAAAAAAAAAGTGTATTATTTTTTTCCCCCCGATGTTGTAGGCCTCAAGATCAGGTAGATTATAGTTATAGTCACCAATGTACACCGTTTTTAAATGTACAAATGTATTTAAAAAAAAGATATATTCTTTTTTTCTTCTTTTTTTTTGTTGACATACTAGGTGGTTAAACAACTAGTCGACTAGTAAACTAGGCAACTAGTCAACTAGTAAAAATGACTAGAAGTGAATGCCCTAGTGTGTGTGTGTGTGTGTGTCTGTGTGTGTGTGACTGTGTGTGTGTGTGTTCCGGCTGTTCCACGATCCTGTGACCAGAGGTCTTGAATCGGGTGAAGCTGTAATCAGGCTGATGAGAGTCTCCGGTTCAATCCCGGTGTGACTGAGTCAGTCAATCATGACGTTTTGTCCTTTCAGGGCGCTTCTCAAGGGCTGTCGCTGCGTGGAGTTGGACTGTTGGGATGGATCAGACGATGAGCCGGTCATTTACCACGGTTACACTCTGACCTCCAAAATCCTCTTCAGGGACGCCATCAAGGCCATCAAGGACTACGCCTTCGAGGTGTGTGTGTGTGTGTGTGGTTACTATGAAAACCTGCATTTCCCGCCAGTCGTGTCGTGTCACACCTCGATATATGGTCACACCACGTGACATCGCACAACATCACGCCTCATGACACACTCCATATATGGCTGTCTCCATATGTCGATCTGACATCATCAATATGTCAATCTGACATCTGTCACTCGTGCTTCTCAACTGTGCCTTATTAAGAAGCTCTGTTGTTTCAGCGCCCTTTAGGGCGAGGTCGCTTCTCGCCATCAGGGCGTCTTACTGATAGAATAGATCAAATGTAGCAGTACTGTCAAGGCGGGAGACCACCTGTTTGCTCTGGGTTTAATGGGTGTATTTTCTGTCCCCTTCATAGACGTCTGATTACCCACTGATCATTTCCCTGGAGAACCACTGTAGCGTGGAGCAGCAGAAAGTCATGGCCCGACACATGAGCTCCATCCTGGGCGTGGCTCTGCTAACCCAGCCCATGGGTGACACTATGCCCACTGGCTTCCCATCTGCTGAGGTGTGTATCTATGGTTGACAGATGTTCTTGTTGTTGAAAAAAAAATTCATGCACATTTTTACAATATTATTGTTTCCTCAAGAAACAAAGCCCCTTTGACTGTGTGTGTGCGTGTTTGTGTGTACTCATACCTCAGGATCTGAAAGGCAGATTCCTGGTCAAAGGGAAGAGGTTGGCTAAACTGGAAGCCAGCTTCGCTCCTGCGGTCCCACTCGAAGAAGAGGCTGATGTGACAGAAGAGGAAGAATCAAACGATGAAGAAGAAGCAGAAGAACAGAAAGAGGAACAGAAAAAGAAGGTAGGCTAACATCAGAGGCCCCCCCCCCCAGACATTTCTTTCTCACAATGGTGTCCATTGCTAAGAAATAACCGTCTTTCAAACCTGGCGACAAAGCTTCAATTAGGCTTTAATCTTCACTTCTATTGTACTGTACCTTCAGAAGGCAAAGAAGCTCAAACTAGCAAAAGAGCTCTCTGACATGGTGGTCTACTGCAAGAGTGTCCACTTCCACGGCTTCGAGGACGCCCAGGACAACCTGGGTTTCTACGAGATGTCCTCCTTCAAAGAGGGAAAAGCGCTAAAGCTGGCAGAAGAGTCAGGTGAGGATAATCTGTGACCGTCACTGGTCGCAACTCGCAACAAGAATGCTTTGCTGCTCCATTTAATCTTAGACTGTATTTCACCTCGGCTTCACTGAACTTACAGTAGTCCCATTGCTTTAAGGGTGTCAATAAATTAACTTGTGAATGAATAAATAGGTAAATTTACAAGACAAAGAGGCTAAAATCCCCCAAAACTGTCTCAGTGTTCTGTGTCCACTGTCAGTGTCCAGTCCATGTACTCAATATTTAAGAAAACACTGCACTATTGCTGAAACTTTAAATCACTTCTGGGCGTACATTTGAACTCTGTTCGTTTAGAACCACATGCACGTCCCTTGAAGCTAACTAAAAAGTCACATTTTCACCTTTTAGTCACCTTCATGTTGAGTGTTTCTTGAGTGATCCTTTTTGAATGGGTTCCTCATAAAGAAGTACGTAGAAGCTTTGACAAAATTGGAAGACATCTTCTCTTTTATGTTTTCTCCAGCTAACGGCTACATCCATCATAATGTGGACAAGTTGAGCCGCATCTACCCTGCAGGCTCCAGGACCGACTCCTCCAACTACAACCCGGTGCCCCTGTGGAACTCCGGCTGTCAAATTGGTACTTGATCTCTTTACAAATACCAAGACTAAGAAGGGAATGTCCAACTCGTATGTATTGTGTAGTATTAAAAAGTGATCAACGGAACACTCACCCACTTTCCCTTTCTTCTTTGTTTTAGTCGCGTTGAATTTCCAGACGTCGTGTACAGACATGGACCTGAATCAGGGCAGGTTCCTGGTAAATGGGAAAACGGGCTACGTCCTCAAGCCCTCGTACCTCAGGGATCCAAGCACTGAATTTGACCCCATCACCCTGACCCGAGGACCATGGCTGAAGCGGAAGACCCTCCATGTCATGGTGAGATAGAAGTAATACTAGTCCAGGCATCTGGAGAAATAAAAATGTTGGATTGAATTTTAATTTTTGGTGAAATGGTGACAAAGCCAACCAGATTCGTCTGGAACCAGGCTATAACCAACCAGGGCCTAGTATGCAAATAAGGGGGGGGGACATTGCAGGGGAAAGAAATCTAACACTGAGAGGGACGACACTAATATCCACACAGTGATATTAGTATTGCTATGCGAGGCTAAGTATTCATTCCGTTTGTTCAGTAACCAAAAATATCACTCGGGGTGCGGCGTAGTCTGCCAATTCTGGTTTAACCCATTTTGACGGGAACCCCTTTTGGTGTTTTAAACATTATGTTATAATTTAGCTATTGAAAAATAGCAGATCTACAAGCTCGTAGCGCGCCACCGAGTGCCGCGCTACGAGCTTGTAGGTCTGCTATTTATGAAAAATCGTGAAAATGTGCCTCACATCTTTGAATATTTATTCTTTCAGAGTTTCAGTTTTAAACTCAAATCTTGGAACTACATATTTTCAGATGGGGGTCGGCGGCATATTACATATAATTTTTGGGGTCCTTGACATGAAATATTGAGAACCACTGATATAGAAACATGAGGTTTTTCAGAAAAAAATACATTTTTTAAATTTCGACGAAAATCGAAATCACGGAACGCAGCGAATCAGACTAGCGGTTTGTTACCATTCGTGCATTAAAAAACAAACAAAAAATGACGCTCGGTTCTCATTGAAAAGCATAGGCAGAATCAAAGTCTAATTTGAGAGGCTGCACAACAATACTTTCACCCACCCCTTTACACCTGTAATCATGTGCTCCTTGACATGAACATGTTTGAGAAGCACTGCTTCATCAGAACTATGAATGAATAATGATGTGTCTCTGTTTTACCAGATTATATCGGGCCAGCAGTTGCCCAAAGTCAACATGAAGAAAACATCCATTGTGGACCCTCTGGTTAGAGTGCAGGTCTTTGGCGTCCCGGCCGACGTGGCTGAGAAAGACACACAGCACGTCGACAACAACGGTACCGAACCTCACAACCGCTGTCTCTGTCACCTAACCTCACAACCGCTGTCTCTGTCACAACGGTACCTAACCTCACAACCGCTGTCTCTGTACCTAACCTCACAACCGCTGTCTCTGTCTCTGTCTGTCAACAACGGTACCTAACCTCACAACCGCTGTCTCTGTCACCTAACCTCACAACCGCTGTCTCTGTACCTAACCTCACAACCGCTGTCTATGGCACTTGTCATAACCTCCATTTAAACAACGGTACCTAACCTCACAACCGCTGTCTCTGGCACTTGTCATTACCTCCATTTAACCCATTTTTGGGCGGGAACCTCTTTTGGTGTTAGCATTATGTTATGCTTTAGCTATTGAAAAATAGCAGATCTACAAGCTCATTTGTAGGTCTGCTATTTTTGAAAAATCGACATAGCTTTTTCAGAAAACTGTCAGGATGTAGAAGACATTTTTAGAATCTGATCTCAGGTCTAAATGGGTTAATTTGTTGCAGCTTGAAAGTGATAGATATTTTGTCAAAATAAGTGTTTTAACTCTATATTCCCATAGTAACCATATAGAATGTTTGTTCAATAAACGGGTTCTCTCCCGTTCCTTAGGGAACAGAAAATACATTTTCAGCTCGGGATACCGATTTCATCCAATCGGGAGCGAGAACTCGTACAGGACAACAACAAGGATAAACAAGTGAAATTCAGCAATAAAATAAAACACAATTTGAACTGGAACACGATAGCATTTTAAGCTGATGAAAGCTGTGTACTAAAACGATGGCGAGAAAGAGAGACCCCTGTTACTGAACAAACAAGCTATAGAAATCATTGCTATCAGAATATAGTTTATCAAACACAGGATATGATGTAAATTTACTTTGTGCAAGCACATACATAAGAGTGTCGTCTTGTTGATGAATGGTGGGAGCTGGATTTAGGTTGTAATTTGGTACGCATCATCAATTTACAATTTAGGCATTTAGCAGACGCTCTTAATCCAGAGCGACTTACATTAAGCAATAACAAAAGCATGGCATACATCACATATAAAAAAAAGTAGTTACTAAGAACGTAATAGTGGAGTATCTATGTAAACTATACATACTATACTATATACTATATTATACATGTGTACTATAAAGTGCTCATCAGTAGTGTTCCCTTGGTTCTTTCCTGTTTCGGCCTTGACTACAGGTATACACCCTCCCCAAGGTGGCCGGCTACAGGCTGATCAGACCTGAGCTTGACACTACAGGTATACACCCTCCTCAAGGTGGCCGGCTACAGGCTGATCAGACCTGAACTTGCGTCATTCCCAATTAGTCACGAGAGTCTCCTTCATGTTCTCATGGGACTATGCATGGCAGGGGTGTCCTTTTCCCTGGGTCGAGCCTGAGCTGACCGCATACCTCCTGGCCCAGCTGGGGTCTTCATGAAATGCCACTGGCTGCTTCTCTCTATATAGAGCTTTAACTTGTTTTACGATCATACGGCGTACTGCATTAATGTCCCCTTTTTACACTGACATTCATGTCCGTCCATCTTGTTCTGGTCTTGTTTGTTTCTAGGTTTCAGCCCATCATGGAATGAAAGCTTTGAATTCGATGTGCACGTGCCAGAGTTGGCCCTGGTGCGTTTTCTCATTGAGGACTATGATTCTGCATCTGGTAATGAGTTTGTCGCTCAATACACATTACCCTTCAGCAGCTTACAAATGGGTGAGTTCAGGAATTGGCATTAGACATGGTATTTTATCACATAGGAACTTAAATCAAAACTATGTTTCTCAAATTGATTTCAAGATTTTGCATTTCTTAAGTAATTTCTTAGTAATCACTCGACATCAGCCCCCCTAATCTGGGGGTCAGTCTCTAAATCTACTCTGTAGTTGAACATACAGTGCCACTATACACACACACACACACACACACACACACACACACACACACACACACACACACACACACACACACACACACACACACACACTCTCTCTCACACTGTACAAAGAGTCCTTCATGTCTAGTTTTTGTCTGAAACTAGTGATCCACTATGTGAGTCAAATCTCGTTTGTTTGTTTTTCTTCTTCGCCCATACAGGATACAGACAAGTGCCTCTGCTCAACAAAAATGGAGACATTCTTCCCTCAGCTGGACTCTTTGTACATATCATGGTCATTGATGCTGAATAAGATGTTTTCAGTTCGCTGTCCCTCTGTGTGGCCAAGATACTACCACCACCAGTACACTACAAGAAACATGGTGCTGTATTCAGCATAGTTTTTTCTTTAAATGTAAACTTTACTTTTATTTTTTATGGAAAGTATTCATAGTTAATTTATTAGCTTTATTCAGAGAGGCAGAAGAACCACTATCCTCAAGCTATGACAATGACAGTTGCTGACAACCGAAGTTCTCCAGCTGCAATTGGATTTGGTTTGTTTTTGTTTTTTTCGGGTGGGAGCAGATACACTACACACTATTTCCTACACTTTATAATGCTGCATGATATTAAGCATACTGCATTACACTACAGGGACTGCATTGTACAAACACATGTTCTAATTGGTTTATAATTTTAGCTGCATTGGTATTGAAATATCTTTGAGGTTGTGCTGCATTTTTAAGCTGCTTGTCCTGCATTTCTAGTCAGTATTGCAATATCTGTCCGTTTAAATATTGTTACTCAAGTTGCCATTTAAATACATAGTATGGAAACACATAAGGCAGCATACTATAGACAAGAGGTATGTATGTGCTCAGTTTTTAGCTGTGTTCATCAGCAATGATTCACATTTAATGAGATATTTTCTGATTGTACTTCTTGATATTAACGTTTTGTAAAATCCACGGTCTGATAAAAAAAAATGTTGAAACCTCTGAATACCTCTTGTTTTGTTTAACATTTAAATTTCTTTACATTTGATGGTATAGCAGGGTATGGCAAACCTGTGTATGGTACCATAGATTTAAGGGCTGCCTGGCATGGGCATTTCAGTTTTTGTTTCTTTTATTTTAACCATCCTGAAGCACAGCAAAGACTCCTAAGTAAAGTAGCCTTGCCGAGCCATGAGGGCAGGAGCCTATCTCCTGTTTCTGTAGCGTAAGGCAGCTTGATGTACAAGTACACCCCCTGGACATGACGCTAGTATGTCGCAGGGACTTACCCCCAATCCAACCCTTGATGCTGAGTGTCAAGCAGGGAGGCACTGGGTCCCATTTTTAGAGTCTTTGGTATGACCCGGCAGCCTCCCAGTCTCAGGGCGGACACTCTACCTGGTCTACCACAAGGCCACTGAGCTGGTAAAGCAAAGACTCCTTTGTTTGAACAAATGATTTCATCAATGGGGCGTGGAATGGAGGTTATCAGCCTGTGGCATTGTTGAGGTGTTATTATGGAAGCTCAGGTTTGCTTTGATAACAGCCGTTAAGTAAGTTCATTTGTATTGTTCAGTCTTTTGTATCACGCCTTTCTCTTGACAATACAACCTAGATTCTCTGTGGGGTTCAGGTCAGGCCAGTTGGCTGGTCCGTTCGTTAAGTACAGTAATACCATGGTCAGTACACCAGTTATGGTTAGTTTCTAGGCTCTGTGGGCAGGTGCCAAATCCAGCTGGAAAGGAAAATCAGCACCTCTATAAAACTTGTCAACATACTGAAGCGCAAAGTGCTCTAAAATATCCTGATCGGTGGCTGTGTTGACTCTGGACTTGATACAACAGTGGACCAACACCAGCAGATGACATGCAGCCAAATGGAAAGCTGACCTGCCCCCAAAAATATATATTTAATTGTTTTATTATAAATACATACATGAATAATGTGGAGCAGGGTCACGTGCATCATGCAGGCCCACCCACTCCTGGCCAGGCCCACCCAAAACCTCAGGTCTGGCTTCACCAATGATGACATGGCAACCCAAATTGTCACTGACAGACTGTCAAGAGGAAGGCGTGAGACATAAGACTGAACAATACAATTTAATTTACGGCTGTTATCAAAGCAAACCTGAGCTTCCATAAAACCTCAACAGTGCCACAGGCTGTTCACCTCCATGCCACGCCCCATTGATGAAATCATTTGTTAAAAAGTAGCCCAGACCAAGTATTGACTGCATACATTAATATACTTTTCAGATGGTTGACATTTCTGGATAAAAACATTAAACAACTTTATTTTAGTGGTCCTGTGAAATATTTTTTGAGATAGGATTTTGATTTTCATGAGCTGTAGCCTATGCCATAATCATCAAGATTAAAACAAAGGTTTTAAATACTTCACTTTATGCACAATGAATCGAGAATATATGAAAGCTTCACTTTTTGAATTAAATGAAGGAAGAAAATGAATTTACAAGATATTCTAATTTTTCGAGAAGGAGCTGTATGTGGGTGTGAGTCTGTATGTTTTAAGGGAAAGGAACAGGGAACTAATTTATATTTTTATGGTTTTTATGACTGTTTTCTTTCATTTTGCACTGACCACCCATACTTTCCTATCTAGGATAATAAAGTTTACCTTACTTACTAGACATCAAATAAAATCAGTAGCTTATGACCTTTGGATAGTCCACACCTTAGACACACACGCTCCTGTCATACAGAGCTGCACACGTTAGGCGCTTCGAGAAATGAGTGGGTAAGGAGATCTGTCAGACATTTTCTAGCAGTTCAGACTAAGAATCAACACAAACTGATGCAAGGTGAGAAATATCTCTTCATAAAAAGGTGCTTTTATTGTGACATGTCTGGAAGGAAATATGCAGCAAAATCTTGAATAACTCTGTAAAGATAAACTGCAAACAGGGCACAGTAACATCCCTCTCATGTCATTTATAGTCCTTAGCAGGTACACAGAGAAGGATTGATGAAACTATTAACCGTGTAAGCCATGGTACAATGACCAGCGAACATCTGTAGCCATGGTACAATGACCAGCGAACGTCTGTAGCCGACATACAAGTTCAATGACCAGCGAACATCTGTAGACGACATACAAGTTCAATGACCAGCGAACATCTGTAGCCATGGTACAATGACCAGCGAACATCTGTAGCCGACATACAAGTTCAATGACCAGCGAACATCTTTAGCCGACATACAAGTTCAATGACCAGCGAACATCTGTAGCCGACATACAAGTTCAATGACCAGCGAACATCTGTAGCCGATATACAAGTTCAATGACCAGCGAACATCTGTAGCCGACATACAAGTTCAATGACCAGCGAACATCTGTAGCCGATATACAAGTTCAATGACCAGCGAACATCTGTAGCCGATATACAAGTTCAATGACCAGCGAACATCTGTAGCCGATATACAAGTTCAATGACCAGCGAACATCTGTAGCCGACATACAAGTTCAGATTCACACAGTCACATTGAGGTGCATGCTGTGCTTGTAGATTATCCATTTCTGAAGAAATACAAAATAAATAAGAGAAGATTTTGATGATTTGCCCCAAAATAGGGACGCAAGAGTGAATGTGGTTAATAATCACACCAGCCTAGTGACGATCCTTTGGCCACAAAACAACTTGGAAAAATAATTCACAACATGCATGTACAGTAAAAAGCATGGTTTCAATGAACCCTTTTATTATGGTTGAAAAGAGAGCAGAGAAAGAAAGTGAAACTGGGGGTTTCTGGGATGAAAACCTGAAGTCTGCATTTTACAGTAAACGAAAGAGAAACCAACGGAGAAAAGAAAAGGCAGTTATGGAGAATAACTGCAATATGCATGAAGACTCAAACACTTTGGTGTTAAAGTCACTATGAAATAAAAGGGTCTGATTATGAGTGGGGAGTAAAAAGAACACCCCAAACTGATCCTGTTAGGGGAAACGGGGGTTAACACACACACATACTGCAACAGGTCAAGTGGGCACCATGGGACATATGGGCATCTTGATGTAAAATTGGATATAATGATGTCCAAAATGTTAAAAGCTTTAAATATTTGAAAAATGGTCTTAAGTAAAAGAAAGTACACATGGTCATTATATGCTTAAAACATTCGACAATTAAAAGGTCTAAAATATTTCTACAATTGCTACAAATTGCTACAAAACCTGTATATCCATGCGTGTCATTTTGGGGCATAACGTTGAAGGATAAAATTAAGTGTGATAATGAGGTATTGTGCAAGTTCACATCATGTATACATTACATTACTTAAGACTATTTGTCACATTGTTTTAACATTTTGGACAAAATACCCAATTTGACATGAAGGTGCCCAGATATCCAAGGTGCCCACTTGACCTGTGTCCACTCATACACATATCCAAAAGCGTGCGCACGCACACACAGACACACCTAACAGGAAAGATGAGACCTGAATGAAAATTGCATTTTTTTTTGTAAGATTTCTTTTTTTTTTATCAAAAAGGCAGTGAGAGGGACGTTACTGAGCTGAAAGAAAGAAAAAAACACCAATCGGATACAATGGGTAATATGCAACTTTTCAAAACCAAATACTGACAAAGGTAACTAGAAAAATATCACAACAATACAAACAATGTCTTCAGAGAAAGGTTGTCAGAGAGGTTGAGAAGAGTAGGCCAAACACTTCTTATAAAAATGACATTGCATCAATTCCGTCACCATGAGATTAACGCTCACCCAAAAACAAATATTTTTTTAAAACATGTACGTATGTACTGTACGTCTGCCAAAGACACACAAACTAATTATGCATGAAGGAGCAGCAACATTAGGTCTAAAATATAATCTTTGGAAGCATTCTTCCATGGAGCAATATTAGGCCTCTTTTTCTTTAGCTTCGTGATAATCAAAACAATAAAGCACGGAAAGTTCGTTGGGAGAACTTCCTAAAGGTCTGGAGCCAAGCAGACTTTGTTTCATTGCTTAATCACAAAGCTACACACAGCCAAAAACCCTCCGTGTTCATTTAACTGTGTGTACAAATGGAACATGATGGATATCTATGCAGTGAACATTTGTACACCAACAGTAAACTCAGCACTCAGGATTTTAAGTGTTCTGCACTGGATCCTATAGGGTTGTAAGAATAGGATGTTGCCACAGGCAGTAATAAGGCATCATTGCCGTGATGAGGTGACATTCGGTCGGTACGCGTCACGGTGCCAACCGGGGCTGGCCCACGCCGTTTCACTCACCAACACCGCCAATTAACTCTTAAAATGGCTGAAAAGGGGCCAGCCCTAGTTTGAACCAAACCTGTATAGCTAGGCATTATGAAGTGCTCCAGACTCCTAAAACTTAAAAACTCAATCCTGGGAATCTCCCCATCCGGAAAAAAAGGTTATTGCCATGGTAACTAATGCTGCAGCACTGTGCGTGCCCCTCTCAACATATGCCTAATTTATGCTTCATTGTATGGCGGTGCCGCGCAATGAAAATGGCAGATCTACAAGCTCACCGCGCGTCGCATCAAAGGCGTGGTGAGCTCGTAGACGGGCTGTTTTCGACATGCGACGCCGACGTACTGTACAGCGAATTATAAATCAGGCTTTAGGCACTGAGGTGAAGAGCAGATAGGAGAGACTAGTACATTTTCCACTGGTATTACACTAGACTGGCCGAGGCCAGGTCGTCGCTGCGAGTGTGTGTAAAATCAGAAACTCAGTCCATTACTATACTATTCTATAGAGTAAAATCAATTATAATTGAAAAACAAAAACATGGCACTCTATCCATTTAGCTGTAAGATTCCACGCCATTTGAATCAACGAAAGGGATACCTTTGCAACTGTGTACAATGAACGAGTGACATTTGGAGGGAGATCGCCCCCAAAAGGTGAGATGAATACAACGGCAACACTTATAAAAAGTGCCCGGCTAGAAAATGCTTTGCATACTGGCTAAAACAAGGATGAAGAAAGACAGGCTTAATTAATAATAAAATAAGGCTTAATTTGATATCTAAAATCATAAAAACCCATACATTTCTATTACATTATACCTCTAATGAAAGCTTTTAAAAATAAGACTTTTGGGGGCTGAATTACATCAGAAATGTTGGGACTACCAAAACTGAAAGATCTAATTTGGCATATAATAACATGAGGAACAAAATAAATGGCACAATTTTATCAAATTTTTAGATTATATCACAGATATGAACTTACTTGCAACGGGGGCCGTTAAACTTACACAATTGCAAACATATTCCTTTGCTTACACTATTCTATGTATAATTAATTCTGGCTAAAGAGAGAAAAGAAAAACAAAAACACTTCTATATAAAATGGCACAAGCAAAACTGAAAATAAAAAACAAAAAAAAACTATGTAGACGTGTACCCAGCATTTGATGAAAAAGAAAAAGATCAAATGAAACAGCCTTTCGATAAACAGACCTCTGTGTGTGTTCACTTTAAAGCATACGATTTTGTCTGAAGTAGTCCAGAAATATGCCATGTACAAAATTTCTCCCCGTTTAAAAACGACATCCACACAAAGGCACTTCATTCAGTATGAGAACAAACAGAAGAGTCACAGTCCTTTAGTTTCCACTACCAGAAAACTGCCTGCATAGCAACAATACCAGGAACTAAATCTTCTCACTTTTGTGTTTAAAATCACAAAAGAAATTTCAAACAGGGAAAGAAATGTTGGGTTTATATATATATATATTTTGGTTTTTAAAATAAGCACTTCACCAAATAGTAAAACAGTTTTTTTCTTCTTTTTTTTTTAGTTTTCTTTTTTTTGGGGGGGGAGGGGGGAAATAAAGACTAGAGCTCATTCCTCTTTGCATTTTGTCCCCCAAAATATTGCAACGCTCTGTACATTATTTCTGTCCGGTGTGGGTGATTTAATTGATTCCTTTTTTTGTGTGAAACACAGTGCTCCTGGGATATGGAGTGCCTTCTTTTCCCTCCTCTCCACTCCACGACTGTGGTCCGAAGGCAGCCAGTCACCGGGCGTTCGGTGTGTGTGTGTGTGTGTGTGGGGGGGGGGTGATACTTGGAAGGACGTTTCCACAGTGAGACTCCAAGACGTTGGAGGTTGAGGGAGGTTCTGCCTGAGTCCGAGAGATGTGGTGTGGTCATAAGAGGGTAGGGGTGGTGGAGCAGAGAGCGATGTGGGAGGAGAGAGAGAACAGAGGCCACGGATTAGCAGTGGTGCTGCTGCTGCATTCTCTGCTACCTGCCTCTTAGGTTCTGCAGGACACCATAGACCTCTTCCTCCTTGCTCAGTCCCTCAAAGAAAGGCAGCAGGTCCAGGAGCTCCGTGTCATTCAGGTCATCAAACCAGGACTGCACGGGGACCTACATAATGGGGAAGAGTGTCAATGAACTACCTTCCTCTGCGTATAAGGGATTGTGCTACATTTCCCTCTTTTAAATACAATCTGAAAAAATGGTTGCTTGAAAACCAAAGCTGCAACCATTCATGATTATTTTAGGTGTATTTCTTTTTTTTTATGCTGTGTTCCCTATGTAATGTTATGTAAATGTATTCCACTGTTTGACTGTCTGTTTTTCCGTTTTGTGTTTCTTGTGAGGACTGCGGATGAAAATTAGCAACTGTGCTATATCCGGTGTATTTACGTCCATGTGACGTCCATTAATATGCATTGTCCTGTCCAAATAAACAAATAAAGTAAAGTAAAAGTTAAGTAACGGCTTCTGTAAGACTTGAGTAATAATCGTTACAGCCTAAAGGGCCTTGCAAACGGGGAGAGATAAAACGCACCTATAGTTCATTTTCAATGAGACCTGCGTTTCTGCTCAGAGAAGTCACGGTGCGACAACGCAAGCGTATTACGTGAGTGCGGTCCCGTGGATTCGTTGCGCACGTGCTCGTTTCGTGCACACGCCCGCGACTCACCAGACCTGGATTCGGTTTAGCTTTTTTTTTACGCTTGCGTTGTCGCGCCCCTCTTGAGCAGACCGGTAGCAGACCTGTCGTTGATCCAGGCAACAACGTGTGCGTTCCTCGCTCCCCGTTTGCAAGGCACTTAAAAACAGACAAATTAGAAACAGACTCGGATACAAATGACTAATCTCACCTGACGTCATCTCTACACATTTTCTCAGTAAACTTACAGCATTTTCAGGGTGGAAAATGTAGGAGGCAGGCGAGTTGTCAACGATGATGACGTTGTTGAGTTCTCTTCCCAGCCGACTGAGGTCTTTGACGTAGTTCCCTCTGTGGAAAACGCAGGATTCTCGGAAAAGCCGGGCACGGAACACCCCCCACTGGTCCAGCAGGTCGGCCACCGGGTCAGCATACTGTTTGGATCCACACGTTATAGACTTACATGTAGACAAGTACTAGATACTACCCAAATAGCCATGTCATACTATGGTCCACTACCCGAATAGCCATGTACTACTATGGTCCACTACCCGAATAGCCACGTAATACTATGGTCCACTACCCGAATAGCCACGTAATACTATGGTCCACTACCCGAATAGCCATGTCATACTATGGTCCACTACCCGAATAGCCATGTCATACTATAGTCCACTACCCGAATAGCCATGTACTACTATGGTCCACTACCCCAATAGCCATGTCATACTATGGTCCACTACCCGAATAGCCATGTACTACTATGGTCCACTACCCGAATAGCCATGTCATACTATAGTCCACTACCCGAATAGCCATGTACTACTATGGTCCACTACCCGAATAGCCATGTACTACTATGGTCCACTACCCGAATAGCCATGTACTACTATGGTCCACTACCCGAATAGCCATGTCATACTATAGTCCACTACCCCAATAGCCATGTCATACTATGGTCCACTACCCCAATAGCCATGTCATACTATGGTCCACTACCCGAATAGCCATGTCATACTATGGTCCACTATGAACAAACAATGCTTTAGATTTATCATGGCACATGATATCAATTATAACATGTTTGAACACTTGACTAGCTAGGTAGCTATCAAAACAATGTGCACGCAAACTAATAACTACACAGGAGGAAGAGCACAGTTGATTGCAATATTATTGACCTAGAAGCAAAGATTCCTTGGGAACTGGACAACTACAGGACATCACTTACTGCTAGCCTCTAGCTCACATGGCCTCTAGTCTTCAAAATATTGGGGGCTTTAACATGACTACCGTTTTCTCTTCACTCCGACTTACCCATGTTATCTGGGGTTACTATGAAAAAGACAAGGGTGTGCGCCAGAACAGAAGGAAGTTGTGACATGTTAGCATAGCAAGACCACCAATGTTGTTTTGGGCAGCAAATTTTTATTTTAGTTTTAGTCATAGTCTCTTGAATAGTTTACATTTAGTTTCAGTCACATTTTAGTCACCCGGAATGTTTCAGTGTTAGTCTAGTTTTAGTCTATAAATCTACAGGTGATTTACCGTAGTCGACTAAAATGTATTTTGGTGGGCCTTGATGCCGTCGTAATGACTGTTTTTACACTTGCTGAAAATAGCCGATCTACAAGCTTGTGCTTGTAGATCTGCTATTTTCAGCATGCAACCAATTGTAAAATGACTTATACTGGATCTCTTGTCCACTAGTCCCTTCCTAACATTTTAGTCTAGTTTTTAATTTCTTGACGAAATTGTCAATATATTTAGTCTTAGTTTTAGTCATCATAGCTTAGTTTTCATTTAGTTTCCATTTAGTTTTCATCAGTGGAAAAAGGTAGTCGACGAACATTTTTCGTCTTAGTTTTAGTCGACGAAATCAACACTGGTGTAGCCAATGTGAATGCCAGAAGAGAAATTGCGGAAGACTTTCAACAAACCTTGGCGAGGCTAGCCGTGAAGAGCACACATTCAAACAGCTCGCCCATCTTCTGAAGAAACTCGTCCACGAAGGGTCTCTTCAGCACATACACCTGGAGCAACGCAACAGGTTTTAGCGTGGGAGTTCAGGAAGCAGAGTGTTATCAGCATAGAAATTAACCCATTCTGACCTGAGATCAGATTCTAAAAATGTCTACTACATCCTGACAGTTTTCTGAAAAAGCTATGTTTCTATGTCAGTGGTTCTTCGATTTTTAAAAATTAGCAGACCTACAAGCTCGTGAGCTTGTAGATCTGCTATTTTTCAATAGCTAAAGCATAGCATAATGCTAACACCAAAAGGGGTTCCCGCCCAAAATGGGTTCATGACGTTAGAGACCAGTGGTTCTCAACCCGTTTTCCTTTTCTTATATCTGATAAACAGAGACCCTGCACACGGGTGCATCCACGCCATTTTAAAATGAAAGATTGCATGCTGTAAAACTTACCGCTAAATTAAAACACAGCAAAAGTCTCTTTTTCTATATGCGCCAGGTGCTGAGAAACGTGCTCTCTTGTGAGATCAAATTAACCCATTTTGACCTGAGATCAGATTCTAAAAATGTCTTCTACATCCTGACAGTTTTCTGAAAAAGCTATGTTTCTATGTCAGTCGTTCTTCGATTTTTCAAAAATAGCACCTACAAGCCTACAAGCTCATAGCGCTCCACTCGGTGGCGCTATGAGCTTGTAAATCTGCTATTTTTCAATAGCTAAAGCATAACATAATGCCAAAAGGGGTTCCCGCCCAAAATTGGTTAATGATTAATTAAGAGAGAGACTTACGACTCTGTGATCTCACAAGGCCATCTACCGAGTACATGAGCCCTGGGGTGCCTGTATATATATATATATATATATATATATATATATATATATATATATATATATATATATATATATATATATATATAGACGCATGCCTGACAGCGTGTCGCGGGTTCGAGTCCCGATCCCTACGACCTTTGCTGTGGGTCACTCCCTGATTCCTGTCTCTCTCCACTATAGAGCGTCGCAGTCCCGCCCCCTCGAGAGACCCGGAAAATAATTCCCCGTTCATTTTAAAGACTTTTCAAAAAGTATTTATTATTTACTTACTTACTTTTAAGCGTCGTACAAAGCCAACTCGAGTTGTGACAAATCATGACAACAAACAATTTGGAAACTAATTAGAAAGAAGAAAAAAACGGCAACACTTTTTTTCTTGTTTTTCTTCTTTGTAATTATTAGTTTGGTCCAAAATATTGTGTTTGTTGTCATGATTTGTCACAACTCGAGTTGGCTTTGTACAACGCTTAAAAGGTCTTTAAATAAATACTTTTTGAAATGTCTATGGGGAAAATGCATTGGGAATTATTTCCTGGGCCTGGCGTCGTCATGAAAGGGGGCGGGACTGCAACGCTCTATGTGTTGCCTTAGGCTTATGCTTAATTATTCTGTATATTCTATGCATTCTATTCTATGCATTCTAAGCAATGTTTGTATTTCTGTCCGCTTTAGAAAAGCTTGCAACTACTTTATTGTGAAGGTGTGTACATGTGCTTTTATTTTGAAGAACTCAGTATATAATGAGTCACTTCCTGTGAGCACCATCTTTGATGCAGCAACGCAGAGAGTAAACACACACTGTTCAGAGCTGTAAACCTAATCTACCAACTTGGAAGCTTTTGAGAGGCAATGCCTTTTCACTGTAATGTTAAGTGGCAGTCCCATTACACTGCCATAGATAGAACATTACACTCTATATCCTATCAATAAAAAGAGTACATGAGTCTCGCAAGACCTCACGGCTAGATCATTTTTATATTAATTATAACTATTATGTTTAGGGTTGTCCCGATCCGATCACGTGATCGGAAATCGGGCCCGATCACGTCATTTTCAAATGATCGGAATTGGATTGGGAGCAAAAAAACGTGATGTTTAAAATTGTTGACTACCTCCAAACAGACAAGATCTCAATCACATTAACCTGAGGGCCACATTAAGTGAAAGTGGGGTCCGCATGTGGCCCCCGGGCCACCAGTTGCCCATGTGTGGCCTATACAGTATATATATATATATATATATATATATATATATATATATATATATATATCAGTACTTTCTAGGATCATCACTGACAGACACTCTAGTATAGGTCTATTTGAGGTGGCTGGACATCAGGTGGGTTTGGCTGGTTGCTCTTCTTTCCATCAGAAATGTCCAACATGGCCTGGGCCGTGGCTCAGCGGTCCAGGCACCTTGGCTGGTAATCCAGTCTGGCAGTGTGCCGCGGGTTCGACTCCCGATCCTGACAGCCTTTACTGCAACCCCCCCCCCCCCCCCCCCGATTTCCTGTCAGCCTACTGTCTGTCCCTCCATAAAAAAAAATATAAAATAAAGGCGAAAGCCACAAAAAAAAACGAAGAAATGCCCAACATCATGGACATGCGTTGTCTGTTTCCTCTGAAGTCCACGGCTGCCACCCAGTGCAAGTAATCATGAATAGGCCAACAGGGAATACACAGCCTATCCTGGATTACTTGAACAGGGTCACAGCCCAGTCGTCACTCTATTAACCGTTTCCGTCCATCCGACTTGTCAGCACGTCCTAGGGGTCCCAATCGACGCGTACATCCGACGTCCTCACACGTCTTAGCGCATCCTCAATGATACGGGGCGAGATAAGAATATTCGGATTTTTTTCCTTTTTTTTATTTACGGCTACCGTATGCTACACTCTAGGCAATTGTTAGCTTACCATTGACTTGGCCGTTAGCACGGCGGAAAGAATGACTCGTCTCTCCTAATCCAGGGCGCTCTCCGTGGTGTTGAACGGATCGATATACTGGCGCTTCATTTCTGCTCCTCATCCGTCTCTCCCGCAAAATATGAACGCTTTTTGGATCATATATCGTATAAATTAAAACGATCGCAATGTAAGCTAGCTATGTAAAGTAGATTGTTTCCGGG
>NC_136806.1:9323466-9358466 GCF_951216825.1 Electrona antarctica
GAAAATTAGCTGAAGCATAGCAATGGACAGTGGTGGAAAGTAACTAAGTACCTTTACCTAAGTACTGTACTTAACCCCATTTTGACCCTGAGATCAGATTCTAAAAATGTCTTCTACATCCTGAAAAAGCTGTTTCTATGTCAGTGGTTCTTCGATTTTTCAAAAATAGCAGACCTACAAGCTCGTAGCGCGCCACTGCGCGCTATGAGCTTGTAGATCTGCTATTTTTCAATAGCTAAAGCATAACATAATGCTAACACCAAAAGGGGTTCCCGCCCAAAATGGGTTAAGTACAGACAAGCTATTTGTACTTTACTTGAGTATTTCCAATTTCCAATACTTTTTACTTCTACTCCACTACATCTCGGATCCAAATATTGTACTTTTTTCCTCCACTACATTAATTTGAAAACTTTAGTTAATACATAGTTACTTTGAAGATTTCGATTGCCGTTACGAAACATACATGAACCACTCCAGCCGGCTATACATTTGAAAACTTGAAATGAGACACTGTTTAATGAGCAGTTTCTACTTGTGGTACTTTTAAGTACATTTTTGATAACAATACTTTTGTACTTTTACTCAAGTAAATTTTGAATTCTGTACTTTTTACTTGTAACAGAGTACTTCTACATTGCAGTATTGGTACTTCTGCTTAACCCATTTTGGGCGGGAACCCCTTTTGGTGTTTTAAAACATTATGTTATAATTTAGCTATTGAAAAATAGCAGATCTACAAGCTTGTAGGTCTGCTATTTTTGAAAAATCGTGAAAATATTTATTTCAGAAAACTGGAGGATTTAGAAGATTTTTTTTTTTTAATTTCGACGTCAGGCCTAAATGGGTTTAAGTAAAGAATGCCAGTACTCTTTCCACCACTGCCAATGGACTGGGTTAAGCCGGTGCACCAGAGCCCGTGTCAGGCAGGGTGTGAGCAGCACCAGAGCCCACGTCAGGCAGGATGTGAGCAGCACCAGTGGCCCAGTCGGCCTGCATTCATGCAGAGGAACATGGGGGGGGGAAATAAAACAAGGCAATACATACACAGGGGACAGGGATGACCTCAACCTGGTCACACTACCACCCACACACACACACACACACACACACACACACACACACACACACACACACACACACACACACACACACACACACACACACACACACACACACACACACACACACACACACACACACACACACACACACACACACACACACACACACACACACACACACACACACACACACACACACACACACACACACACACACACACACACACACAGTCAGGAGGAGAGAGGGAACAAAACACAAAAGTTGACAAAAAAAAGAAGAAAAACACCATTCACACTCATGGACAATTTACAACAGATGAAAACGTATAGTTAAAAGTTAACAGAGGATAATATTTTTTGAGTGGTGCAACTACTCCAAGGAACAGCAATGTCCGTGTTAACCTATGTGACTGTGTGTTAACCCATGTGTTAACCTGTGTGTGACCATGAGTACCAGTAGGGGCAAAAGTGGTGCTGTTGTGCCAGAAACAGAGAGAGAGGGGGGGGGGGGTTGCACCACTCAGTTCACACAGGTGTGATTTTTTTTAATGACGGATGATGATGTGTTAAGCTGAGTTACAGGTGAATTTTGTAACATGCAATTATCTTTCCGAATGTCACTGAAAAGTCACAGCTTGCTATGTTGACTCTATTCACGTTCAAGGGGGTACGTTGCAGTGGTGGAAAGTAACTAAGTACTTGTACTTAAGTACTGCACTTAAAGGACCACTTCACCACTTTTCAACATCTCTTCATATAATTGGTCCTCACTAATGTTCATGATAAAACACCACCATTTTTTCCTACTCAGTCTGTGTCTCATAGGAGGGCTTTGGGCAGTTCGGACACCCGTCCACCAGTGACATCATCATTAGGCAGATTTATTTTTAAACAAGATTTGTTTTAAAATATATTTAGATTTTTATTATCATGATAACGATGGCTTCAACTTTTGCATTGCAACTTTTCAGGAAAAGAAAGCCTGCCGTTTCTATTAGCTTGGATTCACCATCGATGATGTCACTGGTGGACGGGTTTCTGAACCGCCCACAGCCTTCCTATGAGACACAGACTGAGTAGGAAAAAATGGTGGTATTTTATCATGAACATTAGTTAGGACCAATTATAGGAAGAAAAATTGAAAAGTGGTGAAGTGGTCCTTTAAGTACAATTTTGAGGTATTTGTACTTTACCTGAGTATTTCCAATTTCCAATACTTTTACTTCTACTCCACTACATCTAATGTAGTGACAAAATTTGTACTTTTACTCCACTACAATTATTTGACAACTTTAGTTACTTTGGCGATTTTGATTAGAAAACATACATTAACCACTTCAACCCTATACATTTCGGCCATTTGAAAATAGATTTCAATAGATTTTGTACACATTTTGAACTTGTGAAATGGGATATGAATACCTGCAATATGAATACTTTTACTTTTAGTACTTCAAGTACATTTTGATGCCGATACTTTTGTACTTTTACTCAAGTACATTTTCAATTCCGTACTTTTACTTGTAACAAAGTAGTTCTAAATTGCAGTATTGGTACTTTTACTTAAGCAAAACTATTCAGTACTTTTTTCCACCACTGGTACAGTACGTTGTGTGTTCCATGTGCACGCGCAGGGGGGGGGGGGGGGGGGGTGGGAGGCGGTGCTCACCTTGGGAGGGGATCCATTCTCTTCCACAGGTGGAGGCAGGGGGCTGCAGGAGGTGCTGTTGGAGGTGGGCGTGTCCACATTGTAGTTGCGGAAGCAGCAGAAGAACGAGCTGAAGATGCTCCGACTCCTCTGTTTCTTTAGACTGCTGTTGGACTTCTGAGACACTGAGACAAAACAAACTGTTAACACTGTCACTGTGACAAAACAAACTGTTTCTTTAGACTGCTGTTGGACTTCTGAGACACTGAGACAAAACAAACTGTTAACACTGTCACTGTGACAAAACAAACTGTTTCTTTAGACTGCTGTTGGACTTCTGAGACACTGAGACAAAACAAACTGTTTCTTTAGACTGCTGTTGGACTTCTGAGACACTGAGACAAAACAAACTGTTTCTTTAGACTGCTGTTGGACTTCTGAGACACTGAGACAAAACAAACTGTTTCTTTAGACTGCTGTTGGACTTCTGAGACACTGAGACAAAACAAACTGTTTCTTTAGACTGCTGTTGGACTTCTGAGACACTGTGACAAAACAAACTGTTTCTTTAGACTGCTGTTGGACTGAGACACTGTGACAAAACAAACTGTTTCTTTAGACTGCTGTTGGACTGAGACACTGTGACAAAACAAACTGTTTCTTTAGACTGCTGTTGGACTGAGACACTGTGACAAAACAAACTGTTTCTTTAGACTGCTGTTGGACTTCTGAGACACTGAGACAAAACAAACTGTTTCTTTAGACTGCTGTTGGACTGAGACACTGACAAAACACACTGTTTCTTTAGACTGCTGTTGAACTGAGACACTGTGACCAAACAAACTGTTTCTTTAGACTGCTGTTGGACTTCTGAGACACTGACAAAACAAACTGTTTCTTTAGACTGCTGTTGGACTGAGACACTGTGACCAAACAAACTGTTTCTTTAGACTGCTGTTGGACTTCTGAGACACTGAGACAAAACAAACTGTTTCTTTAGACTGCTGTTGGACTGAGACACTGTGACAAAACAAACTGTTTCTTTAGACTGCTGTTGGACTGAGACACTGTGACAAAACAAACTGTTTCTTTAGACTGCTGTTGGACTTCTGAGACACTGTGACAAAACAAACTGTTTCTTTAGACTGCTGTTGGACTGAGACACTGTGACCAAACAAACTGTTTCTTTAGACTGCTGTTGGACTTCTGAGACAAAACAAACTGTTTCTTTAGACTGCTGTTGGACTGAGACACTGTGACAAAACAAACTGTTTCTTTAGACTGCTGTTGGACTGAGACACTGTGACAAAACAAACTGTTTCTTTAGACTGCTGTTGGACTGAGACACTGTGACAAAACAAACTGTTTCTTTAGACTGCTGTTGGACTTCTGAGACACTGTGACAAAACAAACTGTTTCTTTAGACTGCTGTTGGACTTCTGAGACACTGTGACAAAACAAACTGTTTCTTTAGACTGCTGTTGGACTTCTGAGACACTGTGACAAAACAAACTGTTTCTTTAGACTGCTGTTGGACTTCTGCGACACTGTGACAAAACAAACTGTTTCTTTAGACTGCTGTTGGACTGAGACACTGTGACAAAACAAACTGTTTCTTTAGACTGCTGTTGGACTGAGACACTGACAAAACAAACTGTTTCTTTACACTGCTGTTGGACTGAGACACTGTGACAAAACAAACTGTTTCTTTAGACTGCTGTTGGACTTCTGAGACACTGTGACAAAACAAACTGTTTCTTTAGACTGCTGTTGGACTTCTGAGACACTGTGACAAAACAAACTGTTTCTTTAGACTGCTGTTGGACTTCTGAGACACTGTGACAAAACAAACTGTTTCTTTAGGCTGAGCTCACACCTTTAATGCAATTCTCGTGCTCGTTGGATGCATGTTGTGTAGTGTCATGGCCGCCCAATGTATTTCCAATGGAGGTCACATGGTTTGACACAACATTGTGTTGTGTGAGGGGGAGGGGCGCAGTCGAAACGCCCCTCCCCCTCACACAACACAATGTTGTGTCAAACCATGTGACCTCCATTGGAAATACATTGGGCGGCCATGACACTACACAACATGCATCCAACGAGCACGAGAATTGCATTAACCGTGTGAGTGCACCCTTAGACTGCTGTTGGACTGAGACACTGTGACCAAACAAGAGTGTTTCTTTAGACTGCTGTTGGACTGAGACACTGTGACCAAACAAACTGTTTCTTTAGACTGCTGTTGGACTGAGACACTGTGACCAAACAAACTGTGTCTTTAGACTGCTGTTGGACTGAGACACTGTGACCAAACAAACTGTTTTGTCTCAGTGTCTCAGAAGTCTAAATAAACAGTTTGTTTGGTCACAGTGTCTCAGTCCAACAGCAGTCTAAAGACACAGTTTGTTTGGTCACAGTGTCTCAGTCCAACAGCAGTCTAAAGAAACAGTTTGTTTGGTCACAGTGTCTCAGTCCAACAGCAGTCTAAAGAAACAGTTTGTTTTGTCTCAGTGTCTCAGAAGTCTAAATAAACAAACTGTTTCTTTAGACTGCTGTTGGACTGAGACACTGTGACAAAACAAACTGTTTCTTTAGACTGCTGTTGGACTTCTGCGACACTGTGACAAAACAAACTGTTTCTTTAGACTGCTGTTGGACTTCTGCGACACTGTGACAAAACAAACTGTTTCTTTAGACTGCTGTTGGACTTCTGCGACACTGTGACAAAACAAACTGTTTCTTTAGACTGCTGTTGGACTTCTGAGACACTGTGACAAAACAAACTGTTTCTTTAGACTGCTGTTGGACTGAGACACTGTGACAAAACAAACTGTTTATTTAGACTGCTGTTGGACTTCTGCGACACTGTGACAAAACAAACTGTTTCTTTAGACTGTTGTTGGACTTCTGCGACACTGTGACAAAACAAACTGTTTCTTTAGACTGCTGTTGGACTGAGACACTGACAAAACAAACTGTTTCTTTAGACTGCTGTTGGACTGAGACACTGACAAAACAAACTGTTTCTTTAGACTGCTGTTGGACTGAGACACTGTGACAAAACAAACTGTTTCTTTAGACTGCTGTTGGACTGAGACACTGTGACAAAACAAACTGTTTCTTTAGACTGCTGTTGGACTGAGACACTGTGACCAAACAAACTGTTTCTTTAGACTGCTGTTGGACTGAGACACTGTGACGGTGTGACCAAACAAACTGTTTCTTTAGACTGCTGTTGGACTGAGACACTGTGACCAAACAAACTGTTTCTTTAGACTGCTGTTGGACTGCCTCACTGTGACAAAACAAACTGTTTCTTTAGACTGCTGTTGGACTGAGACACTGTGACAAAACAAACTGTTTCTTTAGACTGCTGTTGGACTGCCTCACTGTGACAAAACAAACTGTTTCTTTAGACTGCTGTTGGACTGAGACACTGTGACAAAACAAACTGTTTCTTTAGACTGCTGTTGGACTGCCTCACTGTGACAAAACAAACTGTTTCTTTAGACTGCTGTTGAACTGAGACACTGTGACAAAACAAACTGTTTCTTTAGACTGCTGTTGGACTGAGACACTGTGACAAAACAAACTGTTTCTTTAGACTGCTGTTGGACTGAGACACTGTGACAAAACAAACTGTTTATTTAGACTGCTGTTGGACTTCTGCGACACTGTGACAAAACAAACTGTTTCTTTAGACTGTTGTTGGACTTCTGCGACACTGTGACAAAACAAACTGTTTCTTTAGACTGCTGTTGGACTGAGACACTGACAAAACAAACTGTTTCTTTAGACTGCTGTTGGACTGAGACACTGACAAAACAAACTGTTTCTTTAGACTGCTGTTGGACTGAGACACTGTGACAAAACAAACTGTTTCTTTAGACTGCTGTTGGACTGAGACACTGTGACAAAACAAACTGTTTCTTTAGACTGCTGTTGGACTGAGACACTGTGACCAAACAAACTGTTTCTTTAGACTGCTGTTGGACTGAGACACTGTGACGGTGTGACCAAACAAACTGTTTCTTTAGACTGCTGTTGGACTGAGACACTGTGACCAAACAAACTGTTTCTTTAGACTGCTGTTGGACTGCCTCACTGTGACAAAACAAACTGTTTCTTTAGACTGCTGTTGGACTGAGACACTGTGACAAAACAAACTGTTTCTTTAGACTGCTGTTGGACTGCCTCACTGTGACAAAACAAACTGTTTCTTTAGACTGCTGTTGGACTGAGACACTGTGACAAAACAAACTGTTTCTTTAGACTGCTGTTGGACTGCCTCACTGTGACAAAACAAACTGTTTCTTTAGACTGCTGTTGAACTGAGACACTGTGACAAAACAAACTGTTTCTTTAGACTGCTGTTGGACTGAGACACTGTGACAAAACAAACTGTTTCTTTAGACTGCTGTTGGACTGAGACACTGTGACAAAACAAACTGTTTCTTTAGACTGCTGTTGGACTGAGACACTGTGACCAAACAAACTGTTTCTTTAGACTGCTGTTGGACTGAGACACTGTGACAAAACAAACTGTTTCTTTAGACTGCTGTTGGACTGTGACAAAACAAACTGTTTCTTTAGACTGCTGATGGACTGAGACACTGTGACCAAACAAACTGTTTCTTTAGACTGCTGTTGGACTGAGACACTGACCAAACAAACTGTTTCTTTAGACTGCTGTTGGACTGAGACACTGTGACCAAACAAACTGTTTCTTTAGACTGCTGTTGGACTGAGACACTGTGACAAAACAAACTGTTTCTTTAGACTGCTGTTGGACTGAGACACTGTGACAAAACAAACTGTTTCTTTAGACTGCTGTTGGACTGAGACACTGTGACCAAACAAACTGTTTCTTTAGACTGCTGTTGGACTGAGACACTGTGACAAAACAAACTGTTTCTTTAGACTGCTGTTGGACTGTGACAAAACAAACTGTTTCTTTAGACTGCTGATGGACTGAGACACTGTGACCAAACAAACTGTTTCTTTAGACTGCTGTTGGACTGAGACACTGACCAAACAAACTGTTTCTTTAGACTGCTGTTGGACTGAGACACTGTGACCAAACAAACTGTTTCTTTAGACTGCTGTTGGACTGAGACACTGTGACGGTGTGACCAAACAAACTGTTTCTTTAGACTGCTGTTGGACTGCCTCACTGTGACAAAACAAACTGTTTCTTTAGACTGCTGTTGGACAGACACTGTGACAAAACAAACTGTTTCTTTAGACTGCTGTTGGACTGTGACAAAACAAACTGTTTTTTTAGACTGCTGATGGACTGAGACACTGTGACCAAACAAACTGTTTCTTTAGACTGCTGTTGGACTGAGACACTGTGACCAAACAAACTGTTTCTTTAGACTGCTGTTGGACTGAGACACTGTGACCAAACAAACTGTTTCTTTAGACTGCTGTTGGACTGAGACACTGTGACGGTGTGACCAAACAAACTGTTTCTTTAGACTGCTGTTGGACTGCCTCACTGTGACAAAACAAACTGTTTCTTTAGACTGCTGTTGGACTGCCTCACTGTGACAAAACAAACTGTTTCTTTAGACTGCTGTTGGACTGCCTCACTGTGACAAAACAAACTGTTTCTTTAGACTGCTGTTGGACTGAGACACTGTGACAAAACAAACTATTTCTTTAGACTGCTGTTGGACTGAGACACTGTGACCAAACAAACTGTTTCTTTAGACTGCTGTTGGACTGAGACACTGTGACCAAACAAACTGTTTCTTTAGACTGCTGTTGGACTGAGACACTGTGACAAAACAAACTATTTCTTTAGACTGCTGTTGGACTGAGACACTGTGACCAAACAAACTGTTTCTTTAGACTGCTGTTGGACTGAGACACTGTGACCAAACAAACTGTTTCTTTAGACTGCTGTTGGACTGAGACACTGTGACAAAACAAACTGTTTCTTTAGACTGCTGTTGGACTGAGACACTGTGACCAAACAAACTGTTTCTTTAGACTGCTGTTGGACTGAGACACTGTGACAAAACAAACTGTTTCTTTAGACTGCTGTTGGACTGAGACACTGTGACCAAACAAACTGTTTCTTTAGACTGCTGTTGGACTGAGACACTGTGACCAAACAAACTGTTTCTTTAGACTGCTGTTGGACTGAGACACTGTGACCAAACAAGAGGACGACGACGGGGTGTAAAGTGAATATCGTCATTGTCTGGTGTCTGCCTCCTATGGCCTCACTCACACCTTTTGATCTAGCATACAACATTGATGCATGCTAGATGTAAGCAAGATGTAAGTGTCATGGCCGCCCCAAAGCATTTCCAATGGAAGTCACATGGTTTGATACAACATTTTGGACTACAAGCTGTTGTATGGCTTTCGGCTGTGTTTCGACTGCCCCCCCTCCCCCTCATACAACACAAATGTTGTGTCAAACCATGTGACTCCCATTGGAAATGCATTGGGGCAAGATGTATCACACCCTTTGTATACAACAAGCATACATCAATCTGTTGCGACCGTGTGAGTCGCCCCCAAGTCCAAAACTGTTCCTTCTCAAGAAATGGGGGGGGCACCTGTGTTCCAAAATATCCATTATCTCTTATTGCTTTTCGTTCGTCCATATTTATATAAAAGCCACAGGCACAATGTATCACTTTCACTCGCAAAATGTTAAAAATAGCAGTCTGATCCATAGATATATATAAAGGCTAGATGGCTCAAGGCGGAGTCTCTGGCCAGAGCGCGGGTGAGCCATCTAGCTTTCTTATATATATATCTATTATCTGATCTACATGCTTGCAGGCTTGTAGTGCGGATATTTTCGCTACTTTTGTGCAACACACTTGTACGACAAAGAAGTATTAGGGCATTCGTTTACGAAGAAACAAAAAAAAGTTGAAATGTGGAGATACGAGGTTTTTGCAACAAACAGCAACGACATGCAGACCTGCACTCTTCATTAGACTGTAGGAATGAGCAGGCTGAGGCTGGGGGACTTCAAACGGCTTCTATTTCGGGCTGTATTTTTTGGCATACTGTCCTGTGGCTGATAGCCTGATACCTGTGCAGACTGCACTCAACAGTCCACATAAAAGAAGGACTAAACCAGTGGTTCCCAAACTTTTTCATGTCAAGGACCCCCAAATTGAAACTAATTAGCCCACGGACCCCAATTTGAAGAGATACACCAGGGACCCCCATAAGAGAAGATTTTGACGGCTCTAGCGGTGATTCTCAACCCATTTAATTCCAAGGACCCCCAGTTTGACATGCATTAGTCTAGCATGGACCCCCATTGAATGGTATTTCTATCTCTGGGACCCCCAATTTATATTGTAAAATCAATGTTAATTTAACTCTGAGAGTGTACAAATGGAACCAAACCAAACCATTTGGTTCCATTTGTACACTCTCAGAGTTACAGACCCATAATGGTCCATTTGGTTCCCAACTATCATTTAGCTGGGTCCCCCCTGGAACTCCCTCAAGGACCCCTGGGGGTCCCCGGACCCCACTTTGGGAACCACTGGACTAAACCACTCACGGTCATGTCCCTTAGCTGTCACGTGAACTGATAATTCCTGTGACGAGCCAGAAGATAGCAGTCTACATTTATACCACTGTAGTATATATAATATATATTTAGACCTGAGGCAATATGGGTAAATTCTCCTTCTACAACACGGTCACCCAGGCGTGGCCTGACCCCCCTCCCTCAAAAAAATGCAGATCACTTACATCTTTTAAATCGGCCCTGAATCCACCTTTCAGCAGCAGACCCAAGGGAGAGGAAATGATCCTTCCCCCGATAACCCCCCCCCCCCCCCCCCCCCTTCATTTCCCCCCACTCTGTACCTTAGAGTATATATATATATTAATACTAGAGACGGCACCCGGAGGAAACCCTGAGGCGAAATGGACATAGTGGCCGAATTTGGTATTGCAGCTCGAGCCAGCACTCCGTTGACTATCATTGCGCACGTTCACGTTATGGGGCAATGACACGTGAACGCTGTTTCATACGTGAACCGTGAACGCGGTGGCGTGCTCTGAGCTTGTAGATCTGCTATTTTTCAATAGCTAAAGCATAACGTAATGCTAACACCAAAAGGGGTTCCCGCCCAGAATGGGTTAAGCATTATGTTATACTTTAGCTATTGAAAAATAGCTAATAGGTCTGCTATTTTTGAAAAATGTGGTGCAAATTTTTGAATATATATTCTTTCAGGGCGAACGTTTGTAACTCAAATCTTTGCTTCTGCGGGGAGGTCCCTGGAACAACATATTTTCAGATGGCAGTCGGTGGCCAATTACATACGACATAGAAACATGAGTTTTTCAGAAAACTGTCAGGATTTAGAAGACATTTGTAGAATCGTCCTCAGGTATAAATGGGTTAAAACAACTCCGTGTTGCTGACCTGGGGCCTGCCAAAGTAACCAACCGGCAACCAGGTAATAACTGACCTGGGGCCTGCCAAAGTAACCAACCGGCAACCAGGTAATAACTTTGGCCGACCAAGTGACATCACCGATCACCCATAGTTCACATAGTTCCCCCCCACCCCCTTCATTCCAGGGACATAAATTCCAGGGAGCCTAAATCAGACACTGGGCTTTTATTAATAGTGACAAGTTGAAAGCTGAATGCTCCTCCTCTCATCCGTCCCCCGCCTTGACTCTTGTCACTTGATTGGTTCAACAGCTGCCTCCCTTTTCGAAGGCCGGCCTACGTTTCTTCCCTGCCTGTGGCTGCCGTGTTCCGGCTGGCAGGTAAGCGAGTGAAGCAGCCTGGACATGCACACAAGGGAGGGAGGGGGGTCTACTCTGGAGGCATCCGGACCCCCCTCTCAGCCTATACAAGGCAGCATTCCTCTCACCGACTCCCCTGCAGCTAAAGACATGACCCACCCAAGGCTCACTTTACCCCCCTCGGAACCCAAGGCTCACTTTACCCCCTCAGAACCCAAGGCTCACTTTACCCCCCTCAGAACACTGACCCACCCAAGGCTCACTTTACCCCCTCAGAACCCAAGGCTCACTTTACCCCCCTCAGAACACTGACCCACCCAAGGCTCACTTTACCCCCCTCAGAACACTGACCCACCCAAGGCTCACTTTACCCCCTCAGAACCCAAGGCTCACTTTACCCCCCTCAGAACACTGACCCACCCAAGGCTCACTTTACCCCCTCAGAACACTGACCCACCCAAGGCTCACTTTACCCCCTCAGAACACTGACCCACCCAAGGCTCACTTTACCCCCCTCAGAACACTGACCCACCCAAGGCTCACTTTACCCCCTCAGAACACTGACCCACCCAAGGCTCACTTTACCCCCTCAGAACCCAAGGCTCACTTTACCCCCCTCAGAACACAAGGCTCACTTTACCCCCCTCAGAACCCAAGGCTCACTTTACCCCCCTCAGAACACAAGGCTCACTTTACCCCCTCAGAACCCAAGGCTCACTTTACCCCCCTCGGAACCCAAGGCTCACTTTACCCCCTCAGAACCCAAGGCTCACTTTAACCCCCTCGGAACACAAGGCTCACTTTACCCCCTCAGAACACAAGGCTCACTTTACCCCCTCAGAACCCAAGGCTCACTTTACCCCCCTCGGAACCCAAGGCTCACTTTACCCCCTCAGAACCCAAGGCTCACTTTACCCCCTCAGAACCCAAGGCTCACTTTACCCCCCTCGGAACACAAGGCTCACTTTACCCCCTCAGAACACAAGGCTCACTTTACCCCCTCAGAACCCAAGGCTCACTTTACCCCCCTCGGAACACAAGGCTCACTTTACCCCCTCAGAACACAAGGCTCACTTTACCCCCTCAGAACCCAAGGCTCACTTTACCCCCCTCAGAACACAAGGCTCACTTTACCCCCTCAGAACCCAAGGCTCACTTTACCCCCCTCGGAACACAAGGCTCACTTTACCCCCTCAGAACACAAGGCTCACTTTACCCCCTCAGAACCCAAGGCTCACTTTACCCCCTCAGAACACAAGGCTCACTTTACCCCCCTCAGAACACAAGGCTCACTTTACCCCCTCAGAACACAAGGCTCACTTTACCCCCCTCAGAACACAAGGCTCACTTTACCCCCCTCAGAACACAAGGCTCACTTTACCCCCTCAGAACACACTAAAGACACGACCCACCCAAGGCTCACTTTACCCCCTCAGAACACACTAAAGACACGACCCACCCAAGGCTCACTTTACCCCCTCAGAACACACTAAAGACACGACCCACCCAAGGCTCACTTTACCCCCTCAGAACCCAAGGCTCACTTTACCCCCCTCAGAACACTGACCCACCCAAGGCTCACTTTACCCCCTCAGAACCCAAGGCTCACTTTACCCCCCTCAGAACACTGACCCACCCAAGGCTCACTTTACCCCCCTCAGAACACTGACCCACCCAAGGCTCACTTTACCCCCTCAGAACACAAGGCTCACTTTACCCCCCTCAGAACCCAAGGCTCACTTTACCCCCCTCAGAACACAAGGCTCACTTTACCCCCCCCAGAACACAAGGCTCACTTTACCCCCTCAGAACCCAAGGCTCACTTTACCCCCCTCGGAACCCAAGGCTCACTTTACCCCCTCAGAACCCAAGGCTCACTTTACCCCCTCAGAACCCAAGGCTCACTTTACCCCCCTCGGAACACAAGGCTCACTTTACCCCCTCAGAACACAAGGCTCACTTTACCCCCTCAGAACCCAAGGCTCACTTTACCCCCCTCGGAACACAAGGCTCACTTTACCCCCCTCGGAACACAAGGCTCACTTTACCCCCTCAGAACCCAAGGCTCACTTTACCCCCCTCAGAACACAAGGCTCACTTTACCCCCTCAGAACCCAAGGCTCACTTTACCCCCCTCGGAACACAAGGCTCACTTTACCCCCTCAGAACACAAGGCTCACTTTACCCCCTCAGAACCCAAGGCTCACTTTACCCCCTCAGAACACAAGGCTCACTTTACCCCCCTCAGAACACAAGGCTCACTTTACCCCCTCAGAACACAAGGCTCACTTTACCCCCCTCAGAACACAAGGCTCACTTTACCCCCCTCAGAACACAAGGCTCACTTTACCCCCTCAGAACACACTAAAGACACGACCCACCCAAGGCTCACTTTACCCCCTCAGAACACACTAAAGACACGACCCACCCAAGGCTCACTTTACCCCCTCAGAACACACTAAAGACACGACCCACCCAAGGCTCACTTTACCCCCCTCAGAACCCAAGGCTCACTTTACCCCCTCAGAACCCAAGGCTCACTTTACCCCCTCAGAACCCAAGGCTCACTTTACCCCCCTCAGAACCCAAGGCTCACTTTACCCCCCTCAGAACACAAGGCTCACTTTACCCCCTCAGAACCCAAGGCTCACTTTACCCCCCTCAGAACCCAAGGCTCACTTTACCCCCCTCAGAACCCAAGGCTCACTTTACCCCCCTCAGAACCCAAGGCTCACTTTACCCCCCTCAGAACCCAAGGCTCACTTTACCCCCCTCAGAACACAAGGCTCACTTTACCCCCCTCAGAACACAAGGCTCACTTTACCCCCCTCAGAACACAAGGCTCACTTTACCCCCCTCAGAACCCAAGGCTCACTTTACCCCCCTCAGAACACAAGGCTCACTTTACCCCCCTCAGAACACAAGGCTCACTTTACCCCCCTCAGAACACAAGGCTCACTTTACCCCCCTCAGAACACAAAACCAGGCAGGCGGCCTCCAGAAGACAACCGAAGACCTTCGTGGAAAAACACAAAAGGAACGTGGGATCATGTCCTGGCTGCATGAAAAGCTCTCTCTCGAACCCCCAGTTGAGCAGTGGCTGAGCATTGTGGAGGAGATATTTGTAATGGAAAAACTAACTCATATATTGAGACTACAAGAGGAACTATTCATTGAAAAATGGGAGAAATGGACTGACTATAAGGATCAACAAAACGACACCAATGTTAATAATGATGGACATTCATAAATGGACTGGAATATGTTGTATATTAATGATGTATCTGAACCCTTGCAGCACTGTAATTGTCATTTTATGTTTTTTTTTATTTGTATTTATTTGTCTACCTGCAAATAAAAATTAAGTTTAAAAAAAAGAAAAGCTCTCCCTCTCTCTTCATCAACTTCCGGACTGTCAAATTAATTACGGCCTCTTGCCAGTCCAATGGCTGCTCTGTGCGGCTATCAAGGTCGGCTATGGGGAGAAGAATAGTTACAAAAGTCCTGGACTGGAAGTTGGCAGAATGCACTGGACTCAGGCAATGATCTAATGATCTAAAATCCCTTTATTTTAGTAATAGTACAACATAACAATAAACATTACAGAGACTTTAGTTGTCACCGTATAATACTTTAAACAGTTGTCATGTTGCACACATGCCTAAAGTTGCTGATTGAAAACAATGCATTTAAAACTCCACCTTGTCACTGTCCAGTGCTGCATGAACAAACAGCGCTCGAGTGCTGTTTTCTGCCCCCTCAATGAGGCCACTCTTCTCGTCTACACCACTCTGTATCTGATCAGAGTACAATCCATACTCTGTTCCAGACAGACTCACTGAGATACTGTGATGAACTGCAGTACTAAAGCACCCACTAACAATGAAATAAATGTGAATTATGCAAGGAATTTATTAAAATAAAAAAAAGAACAAAAACTTGAGTCTGACCTGCCTTGATAAAACAGAAGTGCTTAAAGGGGCATTCCACTCATTTTCAACATTTTACTATGTCATCAATAGACCTGAACTAATAAAAGTCACCCCATTCTGTGTTTCCTATAGAACTGCAATTGTGAAAAAAATCATTAACATGGTGAAACACATCTTGATGACATCATCAAGATGTGATTCACCATGTTAATGATTTTTTTCAGACCTACAGTTCTAGGAAACACAGAATGTGGGGACTTTTATATTATTTCCACACAACAGTTCTAAGGTATATTAATGACATAGTAAAATGTTGAAAATGAGTGGAATGCCCCTTTAAAACATGAAACAATAATATTCTAACAGCAGATGAAAGTTGAGTTATTTATAATAAAAAAAAAGAATAAAATCAAAATGTATCAAGTGCAACAAATAGTTGTTGATACTCATGGCAAACACTTCAACGGTCAACATGTGCCTACTTCTAGTGACCAAAACAACAAGAGGTGGTGGCCATGCTACAAGTGCACACAGAGAAGGGGAATAAAACAGGAAGTGTAGGACATTCCTGACGCTGCCAAACGTTTCCGCAGTATAAAAAGACCACCATCTGATCCAATCCGTTGGAAAACACCTAACTTGACAGATACCTGCAACAGCGGGGCATTGCATGGACACAATGAAAGTGTGAGCCCTTTGATTAACACCAGGTTAGAACATTTTAAAAAGGTACTGTATCCAACGAACAAAGCCTAAGATTGATAAAGCCTTGATTTGTTTTAGTGGGCACAAAGATGATTATGCTGCTTGCTAGACTGCGCTTTGGTCTATGTGACAAAAAATAGTCCAAGTCAAATGCAGTTTCCTTTAACACCAGGTTAGAACATTTTAAAAAGGTACTGTATCCAACCAACAAACTAAGCCTAAAGGTCCTTGATTTGTTTTAGTGGGCACAAAGATTATGCTGCTTGCTAGACTGCGCTTTGGTCTATGTGACTAAAACTAATCCAAGTCATGCAGTTTCCTTTAAAGAAGGCAGGTCTTTTAAGTTTCTTAGGCATCAGGTATGGTCGCCCCTAAACCATCCCCAAATGTTTTCCACCGACCGTTCGGTGCCGCGGTTCTTGTATTCTTTATTTTGTTTTACTGAGAATATGGTTAGAAATAAGTTTAGGCTTAGGCATATTTTTACTGGGGTTACGTTTAGGCATAGGGTTAGGTTTAGGCATAGTTTTACCGAGGTTAAGGTCAGGAACAAGGTTAGGTTTAAGCATAATCTACTTAGGTTACTTTAGGAATACCAGGCCGCGCAGTTCCGCCGGAGGTACGGCCGGGGCGAGTTGGTAAAGGGGCGACTCATCTGGTATTCGTTTCTTGTACTGTTGCCGTTTGCTCTGTCCTATAATAAAACCAGGAGACATTGAGGGCAGGCAGTTGCCATTATTAAATGACTCATCATAACTGGCGGCGTCTTCTAAGGTATGTTGTTGATTCTCACACAAAAGACCCTTAAAAGTCACGGTGAGTCACCCCGTACCAAGACCCTTAAAGTCACGGTGAGTCACCCCGTAGGCCCGTACCAAGTTCCGGATCTTAACAACAGAACTACACATCTGCGGTTCATGGCCACAATATATTGATAATAGGTCCAACCTTGCTAATGCTGTAAATGGTAAATGGTAAATGGTGCATTTATATAGCGCCTTTATCCAAGGCGCTTTACATAGATTGTGCATTACATTCACCCATTCACACACACATTCATACACCGATTGCGGCGGAAGCCATGCAAGGTACCAACCAGCACATCGGGAGCAATTTGGGGTTCAGTGTCTTGCCCAAGGACACTTCGACATGTAGACAGGAGGAGCCGGGATTCGAACCGCCGACCCATGGATCATTGGACGACCTGCTCTACCTCTTGAGCCACAGTCGCCCCTGTAGTACTCCATGCTTTGGTGAACAAAGTTGTAAGTCAAGGATTTCAGAATGATTTTTATAATTCACATACCTATTATTACCTACTGTAGGGATGCACCGAATATTCGTCCACCGAAACTATTTGGCCGAATAGTGGCAAAAAGAAAAAAAAGCATATTCGGCTATTCGGTATTCGGCCAACTGCTGCATCGCTAACCTACTGCTGCAGATGTCAAGACTTCACTACTAGCTAATACTTGACAAATTAATAGGTACCTCTTTAGCTAATGATTTGGCATTGCAAAAATCCCCTCTGGTCCCCCTCATGGTCTTAGGTGTATGCAAGTCTTGACAACTTTACGCAGCAGCAGGCTGTGAACACATGCACACTGATCAATCATTAGGGGAGTAGGTGTGACAACAACTGCAGCATGGGTCTGACCAGGAAAAATGTGTTATTCCAGAGGCTCACCAGCCAGCCTCCCTCCCTGGCACAGGATTGTGTGCTGCTGCGGCCCACCAGCCTCCCTCCCTGGCACAGGATTGTGTGCTGCTGCGGCCCAGACTCGTGGGTGGGTTTGTGCCTGTTGTTGACACATCGTAGAATTGTGTGCTTGTGTAAGATTTGGGATGCACTCCTCCTCATCCACACAAGCTGGTCTTGTATGGTTTTGGCTTGACTGTGACTTCAGCACAGCACAGTAGGAAGCCTCATCGCTCCTACACCCTCTTCTTGGTAATGCTTATGCGCACTGAGCAGTGCAAGTGTTTCCAAAGTAGACTTGAGCAGTTAAGAGATGGCAGTGGCATCCCCTGAAAATTCCTGAGTTGTTTTGAATGAGTTAATAGTTTATTGATTCACAGCACCAGTAGCAGCAGCAGTGTGAACACAGGAACGCACAAATAAATCTTTAATATCTTATAAAGTCATAGTGGTGTCTAGCACGGGATACAACTTCATTAACAACTTAATTAATAATCTTTATTTCAAACATGCAGGGTAAAAGAAATTCAGCACAGGATTGCGTATATTGTGCCGATGCACAATATACGCAATCCTGTGCTGAATTTAGGGATGTCCCGATACACTTTTTTCGCTTCCGATCCGATCCCGATACCTCAATTTCTGTGTTAGCCGATACCGATACCAGTGTCGTGATCTCATGTTGTGTTTATAGCTATATCTCGTGTTGTGTTTATAGCAGACTCATCACTCAAATGTGCACTTGCAGTTTGGGCAACTCCAAAACAAACTCCACATGTCCCAACATTTTATTTACCTGCCATGTCAACCCCTTACCCCTGTGTCGGATCTGTGGTTAGACTGGCATATTCACCGATACCGATGTGACCCGATATGACAAATAAGGGCCGATCCGATACTTTTCCCGATACCGATACAGTATCGGGACATCTCTAGCTGAATTTATTGATTCCTGCAAATTTAGCATTTACAAGGCGCGAGATTACTGCACACATTTACAGTACCGCGACATGGGGTGCCAATGGCCTACTACAACCTTGATGCGTGTAACTTCCAGACTCTCTCTCCCGTATCCTGTTCACTCTCTAGTATAATATCCAAATAAAGCAGAAAAGCCCATAAAATATATTTTAAACCATTTTGGGGCGGGAACCCCTTTTGGTGTTTAAAGCATTATGTTGTACTTTAGCTATTGAAAAATAGCAGATCTACAAGCTCATAGCGCAGCACCGAGTGACGCGCTACGAGCTTGTAGGTCTGCTATTTTTGAAAAATCGTGAAAATGTGGCGCAAATCTTTGAATTATCTTCTTTCAGAGCGAACGTTTTGAACTCAAATCTTTGCTTCATGGGAGGGGTCCCTGGAACAACATCTTTTCAGATGGGGGTCGGCGGCCAATTACAGATATATTTTGGGGGTCCTTGACATATTTGAGATCGACTGACATAGAAACAGGTTTTTCAAGAAAACTGTCACGATTTAGAAGACATTTGTAGAATCGTCAGAAAAAAAGTTTGGCCTCAGGCCAAACTCTTTCAAAGACAGTAGATTGTGGGCCAGAACACAATCAATGGCTAATTTAGGACCTGGAACCGTACATACAATAATTGTGACCATAGGTTTCAGATTACTATGAAAACCTGCAAGACCCGTCTGTCCGAGTGTCCGTCCATCCGTCCTTCAGTCAAGTCACGCCACCATATATGGCCGTCAGCCCGTTGCGCCTCGTGACACGTCTCGTCACCATATATGGTCGACGCTCCATATATGGCCCTCTCCATATATGAAGATCACGACACTGACCTCATCAAACCCTGGATAACTATACATGGAGAACACTGGGTCATCACCTAGATCTGCATATATGGAGCCGGACTGGATCTGTGGATCCGGAGCTTCAAATAGTAAAGTATAGAGTATCATTCAGGGCCCGACTCCATTTCACAATTTCAGAGTAATACATATAAATTAGTTAAGTTAAGAATAATTTTCATTTTACCAAAAGGGAATTCATAGAAGTAACTAGTAAGTATATGGTTTCCTTGGTGTGAGGATCTTCCCTCCAAAATAAATTAACTAACATCCCTAGACTGAGTAGTTTAACCCATTCTGACCTGAGATCAGTTTCTAAAAATGTCTTCTACATCCTGACAGTTTTCTGAAAAATCTATGTTTCTATGTCAGTCGTTCTTTGGTTTTTCAAAAATAGCAGACCTACAAGCTCGTGGCGCGCTATGAGCTTGTAGATCTGCTATTTTTCAATAGCTAAAGCATAACATAATGCTAACACCAAAAAGGGTTCCCGCCACAAAATGGGTTAAAGTTAGGTTTAGGTGTGCTGCCCCGTGGGAGGTTAGGTTTAGGGTTTGAGATTGGTTGTAGTTGTAGGACTAATGACTGGTCTCACCAATGACTAGTCTAAACCAATAACTGTCTAAACTAAGTACTGCACCCAGTGAAATAGTCCGCTCTGGGCTGTGACTTGACTTGCGCTCGCTCACGGGGTTCAATAGAGCACCGACGTCCTGACATCACTGAATCATCCCCTGATTCACGGAAGTAATTTCTCTATGGAGAATAACATGCCGGGGTCATCTTGAAATCGTCTCATATACAGTAAGCATTGTGGTCCAAAAATAAACAAGCTGTCTCTTGCGATATTGACAGGGAAGTGTCTCTGTATCGTTTACGACGGCCAGTCACTCATATCTGATACAGTCTGTTTCTAGCATAAATCTAACTACCGGTAATTCAGCAGCAGTAACATTAGTGTTTTCTCAGTCAGTTGATTCTTCATATCCATACGAGTGAAACTGCCGGGATGACAGGTTTATTTTTCAAACAGTTCTTATATGAGGCGATCTAAAATCCCCCTATGGGGATTACAATGCAAATAAAAAGTACATGAACCTGTGGACTGTGCCCTCAACCGATATTGACGTCAAGACTTCGGTGCTCTATTAATCGTATTCCTTGCCGATATAATCGTACCATATCGATAGTACGGCAGGAAATGCTGTGTGTGACGCGACTTTAAAAACAAACAAACATCAGAATCCGGAGAAAAGGAGGCACTGGAGCAACTCAGACAGTTTAAGCCCTTATTTTATTATCAGGGTGCAAGTAAAAGCACCCTGTTAATAAAATGAGGGCTTAAACTGTCTGAGTTGCGTCAATGCCTCCTTTTCTCCTGTAGCCTGTCCTGCCTCTGAGATGCACCAGACTGGCCTGCCATAGGCTAGAGGCCTCTGAGATGCACCAGACTGGCCTGCCATAGGCTAGAGGCCTCTGAGATGCACCAGACTGGCCTGCCATAGGCTAGAGGTGCGGTTGGAACTCCCTTCTGTTTAACCCATTTTGGGCGGGAACCACCAGAGTGGCGCGCTACGAGCTTGTAGGTCTGCTATTTTTTTTAAATCGTTAAAATGTGCCTCAAATCTTTCAGAAAATTGTCATGATTTAGAAAAGTTTTTTTTTTAAATTTCGACGTCAGGCCTGAATTGGTTAAACATCAGAATCAGTTTGTCTGAAAGTTACAATATCTATGATTAAATCTATTGCATTTGTTATTTAAAACATTTATTTTATTCCCTCGTTTTTTTCTTCAAATTGATTTGGAAACTTTTAACATTTCTGACAATATATTTGTCAAAACTTCGGCAATCGATGATCTAGGACTCTAGTATTATGATACACATCGATGAGGTTGTTGGCAATACACAGCCCTAATGGTTATTATTTGGAATTAACGTATAATCGATATATATATATATCGTATCGTGGCCTCTGTATCGTGATACATATCTATCATGAGGTTGCAGGCAGTACCCACCTCTAGCTCACGGACGGTGTGAGCAGCACAGACAGACAGTGAGCAGCCCACTGTAGGTGCAGACGGAGACTTGGTCGGAGGGGTCACTTTTCAATTTATAATTGTATTCTGCCAGTCATCCAACTAAGTATTGATAAAATAAATCACACCCGTGTGAACTGAGTGGTGCAACTCCCCTCGCCTCTCCCCTCTCTCTCTCTCTCTCTGTCTCTCATTAGCAGGCAACAGTGCAGCACTATCTCTCTCTCTCTGTTTCTGGCACAACAGCGCCACTTTTGCCCCTATAGTAAGAGAAATCTATGAAAATCTGGGAACTAAATCGTTACCAAGAAATTTCTTCACCAATGTGTTTCTAAAGTTGTCTAATAACATGTACTAAAAGTTTGAAATTCAACTCCCGTGGGAAAATTGAGTTATTAGCATAATATGTGACCATACCCATAACATCCTATATAAGGCAAAAAAGTCCAAATTTCATCATTCTTTAAGTAGCATGTGACATATGAAACTAGGGTGATTTCATGATTCTGAATCCATTCCAAGCATTAGTTTTGCACAAAAAACACTCCTTGGGAGGAAAACGGCCACACAAACGTGATGAGGTCAGCACATTTGGTCAACTGGATATGGCCTAATTTAGCCCAAGGAGTGTTTTTTGTGCAAAACTAATGCTTGGAATGGATTCAGAATCATGAAATCACCCTAGTTTCATATGTCACATGCTACTTAAAGAATGATGAAATTTGGACTTTTTTGCCTTATATAGGATGTTATGGGTATGGTCACATATTATGCTAATAACTCAATTTTCCCACGGGAGTTGAATTTCAAACTTTTAGTACATGTTATTAGACACCTTTAGAAACACATTGGTGAAGAAATTTCTTGGTAACGATTTAGTTCCCAGATTGGTCAAATACCTGATAAAATGCCCTTACTATTACTACAACACACAGCAGCTTTAAGGAAACAGTCTGTCTAACGCAAGGGGTCTTCAACAGGGGGTCGGTCCTTAGTTACTTACAGAAGTATTGACAGTTTTCATGTTGCTGTTCAGACTTGAACTTGAGGATAGGCCAGAGATTAGATTTGGGCTATACCAGTGTAAACATACAACGTCAAACTGGTGTTTTTCCTCAACCAGCACAACAGACCAATCAGAAACCACGGTTCCATTTCAACCTTCATATGTCCCGCCTATCAGTGGAGAATAGGAGACTGTCCAGACTGAGTAGTGCAGTGACATTTTCAGATCAGGCTGGAACCCAGGCTAGTAAACATAGGCCATGCACATGTCACAGGAACCAGTTCTTTGGCCTATCCCTACAGTTCCACTGAAGTAGGGAAGGTTCATTCCATGTTAATCGTGTGAAACGTAGTTCCACTGAAGTAGGGAAGGTTCATTCCATGTTAATCGTGTGAAACGTAGTTCCACTGAAGTAGGGAAGGTTCATTCCATGTTAATCGTGTGAAACGTAGTTCCACTGAAGTAGGGAAGGTTCATTCCATGTTAATCGTGTGAAACGTAGTTCCACTGAAGTAGGGAAGGTTCATTCCATGTTAATCGTGTGAAACGTAGTTCCACTGAAGTAGGGAAGGTTCATTCCATGTTAATCGTGTGAAACGTAGTTCCACTGAAGTAGGGAAGGTTCATTCCATGTTAATCGTGTGAAACGTAGTTCCACTGAAGTAGGGAAGGTTCATTCCATGTTAATCGTGTGAAACGTAGTTCCACTGAAGTAGGGAAGGTTCATTCCATGTTAATCGTGTGAAACGTAGTTCCACTGAAGTAGGGAAGGTTCATTCCATGTTAATCGTGTGAAACGTAGTTCCACTGAAGTAGGGAAGGTTCATTCCATGTAAATCGTGTGAAACGCACCCTGACCAAATCTCAACGTGTTCTGTGTCCTGATCCGTGGAAGGATAGCATAGCGGTATATGACATGCACACCTCACAAGAGGAAGTATACAGTGATGTGCAAGGCAGAGGATGAAACTCGCTCTGTGCCGCTCTAAAATAAAATGGCTTCCAGTGGCCCATGGAATAATTCAAGCCCCCAGTAAGGCTATCCAACGTTGAAGATGCCACTACCTACTGGCGAAATGTGGAATTGCAGCACTTTAATGGAAGTGGACGGACGTTCATGACGTCACGTGCATAAGCCCGGACCTCAAAATTGGCCGTTCATTCTTTAAGTAGCATGTGACATATGAAACTAGGGTGATTTCATGATTCTGAATCCATTCCAAGCATTAGTTTTGTACAAAAAACACTCCTTGGGAGGAAAACGGCCACACAAACGTGATGAGGTCAGCACATTTGGTCAACTGGATATGGCCTAATTTAGCCCAAGGAGTGTTTTTTGTGCAAAACTAATGCTTGGAATGGATTCAGAATCATGAAATCACCCTAGTTTCATATGTCACATGCTACTTAAAGAATGATGAAATTTGGACTTTTTTGCCTTATATAGGATGTTATGGGTATGGTCACATATTATGCTAATAACTCAATTTTCCCACGGGAGTTGAATTTCAAACTTTTAGTACATGTTATTAGACACCTTTAGAAACACATTGGTGAAGAAATTTCTTGGTAACGATTTAGTTCCCAGATTGGTCAAATACCTGATAAAATGCCCTTACTACTACTGCTACTCATAGTCACATAGTCACACACATACATAGTCACATAGGTTAACACGGACATTGCTGTTCTTTGGAGTGGTTGCACCACTCAAAAAATATTAGTACGATGCAAGAATGTGGATGCCATACAAATATGAACTACATGTGTTTTATTCTAAAGTAATATGTAATCACAGACATGTGCGACAGTGGCAACACTAATGAGAAGCAAAAGCTGTCTGGTTGAAATAAAGTCAAAAAGCCGAAACACTGACAACAGCTGACAACAGCTCCTATCACACACACACACACACCGCTCCCATAAAACATTGTTCTGAGGCGCCACAACAGAGCAGGAGTCACCGTCAGAGGGTAAAAAGGACCATGTAAGAGGAGCCCATTCATCTCAGTGTCTAAATCAAGGCCCTAGCCAGCCCACCCCCGAGTAGAGTAGCTGCTTTAAATAACTGAAATCCCACTGACTTCATCCATAAGAGACTTTGCAAGTGCCCAACCAAACAAAAACAAAAAAATGCTAAAGCCACTAGCCTCTCTTGACTTCGAAGTGACAGATTCACAAAATATATAAAATATATATATAAAATTTAGCTATTGAAAAATAGCAGATCTACAACCTCTAGGTCTGCTATTTTTGAAAAATCATAAAAATATTTATTTCAGAAAACTGGAGGATTTAGAAGATTTTTTGTTGGAATGTATCTCTGATGCAAAATAATCCATAAAGAGTAAAGACACAGTAGAATCAATAGTGATTGATACATCAATGCACCATATTATCAATGATATGGATGCACCATAGTATTCTTACCCTGATAATGCTTCATTGTGAACAAGAAATCCATGTTGCAATAATAGAATCATAGAAGAAAAAAAAGAAATCAGCTACCACCCAATAATTAAAATTACAATTCTTTATTGGCCTAAACCGCATGAGCTGATGATGTCTTTGATACACCGCTGTGTAGCTTTCAACCAGGTCTCACCCAAACACGGTGAAATAGCATGGATTGGCATGTCCGTACATACACGCCTAGAAAACCCCAATATCCGTACACATTACACTGAAATCCTCCCCATAGACTGACGGTGGGGTGCCGTCTCTAGTCTCTACCAAACTTGAGCCATGATACACACCAGAGTGCTAAAAACATGCAAATTGCCATGTCGAGCATTGCAAAGTTCGGTCAGCTCATTTTTTCCATCTGGTGTTATTAATGCACCTTAAGTAAGTAAGACAGAGTCAGTTTCAATGCGCTAGACCTCTGGGAGATGGATTGCTGAGGTGGAGCGCAACACCTACCATCAGCTCCCAGTACTTAACGCACAACGTCAAGCCGTGCTCCGCATACGCCGAGCAGAGTAATCTAGTAAGAGAGTGGTGACACGCTTTGATCTCGCCGCAAAGCGGGTGCCTATGGGCGATAGTTCCAAACATTGCTCCTATGGCTGGAACTATTCCATTGAAATAGAATGAGCACTTCCACATTCCATTGTTACAATGCGAGTCAACGGGAGTGTCATTACTCTTTTACTAGATTACTCCGACGCCGAGTTGGCGGTGCCCGGGATCGAACCCATGACCTTGCGGTCAAAAGGCAAGTGCTCTACCGACTGAGCTACCGGGACACAAGGCTTACACACAATGCACTTTACAAACGGCAAAACTAAAACTAAACATGAAAGATAAACGATTGCAGTTTAACTTTTAAGTTGGACAACTACAAACTATTGCAGAGTTTAAGTGACTGACAGCCAGTGATACATTTTTGCATAGGCAGTCCAGGCACCTAGGCTGGTAATCCAGCCCGACAGCATGTCACAGGTTCGAGTCCCGATCCCGACAACCTTTCCTGCGAGTCAGTCTTCCACCATCTCTCTCCGGGTTTCCTGTCAACCTACTGTGATCAATCAATAAAAAGGCCCCAGCCTGGGCCATGGCTCAATGGTCCAGGCACCTTGGCTGGTAATCCAGTCTGGCAGTGTGTCGCGGGTTCGACTCCCGATCCCAACGGCCTTTACTGCATGTCTTCCCCCCATCTCTGTCCCCATTTCCTGTCAGCCTACTGTCTGTCCCTCCATAAATAAAAGGCCCCAAAACTGTAAAAAAGTTAAGTTTCAACATCACTGGTACAGGTTACATAATACAGCAATCGTTTCCTGACCGCATTAGCATTGTTTAGCACACTCCTATGGAGAGGATTGAATGTTGCTGTGATGACCAGCATTGAAGGGGTAAAATCCGTAGTGGAAAACTAAATCAAGTGAGTCGAGTCGGACCCACGCAGTGGAAAAGCAGAAGTCCAGTCAAATCCACTAGCAATTTTTCAACTGAAGGTCATGATACCACACAGTCACAAACTCTACATTAGTTGGAGTACTGAAATACAGAAGGCAACTGTCAACTTTGCAAGTAGTTATCCTGGGCCATGAGGTCAACAGAGCTGTGGCCAGCAGGGCAGTGCGACTATATTTAGGCTGCTGCCTGCCTGGCAGCTCAAACAGTGTGAAAAGCAGGCACATGCTGGAGGACAGCCAGCAGAGGTACACTGAGGGCAAAGGTGCTCAATTCCTCAGACAATTTGAAGCCTGTCCAAGCAACAGGCGCCTACCTACCTGTTAACCACTACTACCTATATACTTTGTTGTAAAACAACAAAATTAGCACAAATATCAAAGCTACAAGCTCACAACATGCGCACGTGTGTGGTTTAGAGTTGTCCCGATATCATTTTTTTCAGAGTACGAAAACAAGTACTTAATTTTTAATACTTGCTAATACTGAGCACCGATAAGAGTACTTTATTTTTGTTGAGTAACCACTTATTTTACCGCCTTAGATGCAGATTTACAGATCTACACTTGTCAGTTGTTTATGCTTGTAGATCGGCTGTTTTTGGCATTTTGCTGCAGTATTGGGTTAGACTTGCTCCCGTTGCATTCGTTCAGCCTAGTGTCAATTGGATGTTTTGGTACTTGGCTTGGGTCAAAGTATCGGGACCGGTTCCGAGTACCGACTACGAGTACTTGAGGGTGGTATCGGCCCGAGTAACCGATACCAGTATCGGTATCAGAACTACTCTAGTGTGGTTGGTTACACATTTTTTGAGGGGCAGCTGTTGGGACGGGGTGCATTGTAAAATGTTGGCAAAGTCAATGACTTTTACAGTGAATGGAAGACTATAATGATAGCACCATGCCACCTGCCCATCGCCTCAGTGTAATGGTAAAGTAGCTGGGCGGCCAGTCGTTGCAAATACGTTTCCAGGGATCCATGTCCCTCACAGTCCAACTTTGTTTCTTCTACCAAAATACCCAGTCGAATCATGGCAGGGAAAGGCTGCAGTGCAGACACTCGGACTGCCATACCATTCTTGTAATCATCATGGTAATGTTTGCATTGGCCCTGAGAGGAAAACTCTGACTCATGTGAAGGAGACTGGAAGAGAGAATGGTTCAGAAACAGAACAGCAGCAGCTTCGCTGAGCTGCCAGCTTGCCACTAACACAAGACCACATGCAGTAAGAAATATCTGAATATAAGTCACTCTCCAGCTATGCTCAGTCGACTCTTTATCCCATTTTGGGGCGGGAACCCCTTTTGGTGTTAGCATTATGTTATGCTTTAGCTATTGAAAAATAGCAGATCTACAAGCTCATAGCGCGCCACCGAGTGGCGCGCTACGAACTTGTAGGTCTGCTATTTTTGAAAAATCGAATAACGACTGACATAGAAACATGGCTTTTTCAGAAAACTGTCAGGATGTAGAAAACATTTTTAGAATCTGATCTCAGGTCAAAATGGGTTATAACAAAGAAGAAAGAACCTTAATACCTACCACGAGAGCCACACATTATATCTGCCGTTTATACACACAGTCACTAAACACTTTCAGCAAATAGAAAAAATGTGTGTGGGCACTCTTTCATTCACAAGAGGTATTGGGCCAACAGTAACATTAACACCAAGAGCAATTCACACAGAAGTAGCTGTCAGCACACCCTCTCATGTGTTCATTTTCAAGCTTAGTTAAAACGTTTTAATAACACAAGAGCAAATGACAGTCATGAGACCTTTGTTATCCTTGTCTAGGTGTGCGCAAATTACATTAAGAGCAATCACATGTTGCGTTCTTGCAATATTATGATTACTACTAAAGAAATAAGATTTTCCCTGAATACAACGTTGATGATACCTCAGAGCCTAAAGGACAGGACCTGTGGGGTGTAAACCTTAGAGTATATATGAATAGAGGCGGCACCGGATTTCTCCTCCCATCCACTTGCATTAAGTTGCTCAAAAGCGCATGAGGCGATTTCACTCAGGAACAGAGTGCATTCTGGGATATGCATTGGACCCATATCGTGAACGCGCTGGCCGTTGACTATCATTGCACGCGTTCACGTGCGTTCACGTATGAAACAGCGTTCACGTGTCATTATGAACATGTGCAATGATAGTCAACGGACCAGCGCGTTCACGATATGGGTCCAAACTGCAAAACCAAATTCGGCCACTATGTCCATTTCGCCTCAGGGTTTCCTCCGGGTGCCATCTCTATTCATATATACTAAGGTGTAAACATGTCAACAAGGATCCAACTACAGGCCTGGGCCGTGGCTCAGCGGTCCAGGCACCTTGGCTGGTAATCCAGTCTGGCAGTGTGCCGCGGGTTCGACTCCCGATGGCCTTTACTGCATGTCACTCCCCCATCTCTCTCCCCTTTTCCTGTCAGCCTACTGTCTGTCCCTAAGGCGGAAGCCGCAAAAAAAAACATTTAAAAAAAGGATCCAACTACAGCCCAACAGATGTCTGTCGATGTTGATATCTGCAATTATGTATTTTTTTGCCTTTATTGCAAAATATACAGTAGGTTCACAGGAAACGGGGATGGGGAGGAAGACACATAGCAAAGGTCGTCTGCATCGGGACTCGAACCAGCGACACTGGATTACCAGCCTAGGTGCCCGGACTGCTAGGCCGGCCCGGGCCGTGTCTCGACTTTTAAACCAATCTCAATTTATTTGTTGAATTATATTAAATGAATAGAAACTTTAATCAAGGCCCGGACGGTTAGCTCAACCGGCCAGCCTGACGGCGTGCCGCGGGTTCGACTCCCGATCCCGACGGCCTTTGCCGAGTGTCTTCCCCCCCCCATTTCCTGTCAGTCTACTTTCAACCTATCAATAAAAGGCAGAAAAAGGCCCAAAAAAATATATCTTAAAAGAAACTTTAATCAAATCCAAGTTCTTAATATGATTGACTTTAGACAAAATATTGGTCAAAACATAATTTGGTGGTCTAGGTAGGACTCAAAATCCTGAACACCTCAGCTCATTCCTCTCGTTTTTTGATGGTTTATCACATCCCTTTAAAATAATTAGTGGCCAGACTATTACAGGACTGACAACCATATATCACTATAAATGATCTTTCATGCTTCATTGCTTGTTGCCACCCCCTCATCATGAACTCTACCTGCGATGCACAGTGAACAGAACGGTAGAGATCATGGGGGAGGCACAAACAATGCCAACCTCGCTCTCCTCAACACCATTTATTAATAGACTAGTGCTTTAGTTTGGTTTACTGACAACTTTTTATTTATTTTTTACACTTACTCATGAAGCCACAATGCATACAAGGCCACAAGTACAAAAATAGTTAGATCAAGCCCACTGAAAAAGTTCTCTTCTTGTTAATACAGGTTAGTCTTCTTTGACATGTAACAACAAGTTGTTGCTGTGGCTAAACCAATCATCAGATAAAATAGCCAGCACAGATTAAGTTTGCTGTTCTTATTAGAATCTTAGGCATCCATGTTGATATTTAAGAAGTCTAAAGCCAGAATCCTAGCCATGTAGGTTTTAGGTTATGGTTCAAATGTAATGAAATTCTCCCTCGACACCCACATAGGTCCACCCCATACATACCATAGCATGCCTAGAGAATCCATGAGAGTTGCAGAGGATGGGATCCCTTGCTCCTTTCAGAGGAAAAAGTCATTGTTCAGGATGAGAGACTTAAGTTCTCACATTACTAATGGTTTGTGGGGTGTAGCTTGAGACGTGATATTGATACACTACCCGTGGGTCTGAATGACCCGAAAGCCAGCCACAGCGGCCACAACGCAGGGAGAGGGGGGGGGGGGGGGTGGACAATATTATTATTAGCCATGGACTTGCAGATGAGGTTTGAAGAGTATAGTATAGTAACAGAAGAGAGATCAAAGGGTTGTGTGGCAGAGAAAGAGTTTGTATACTATTTAAATAGTCTTGAGGAAAAAAATGCTGTCATTTGTCCCAAAGTTACTGCAAAGATATAGCTGCCATTTGTTTAAGAAAGCTTTATACCCTGAATAACATGTATATAAAGACGCAATGTGACATAGCTCTGTTTACAAAATGTTGTACCCCTCCTCCAATTGTATTTACTTTACCCATTTTCAACGTTTATTATAATTTTAAATTTGACACATGCTTTGGCAATGTAAACGTATGTTTTCCCATGCCAATTAATAAAGCTCCTTTGAATTGAGTCAAGTGCATAAACTGCATATATGGAACTGCTTCTGTTTTGACAAACCCATAACTCGCTTCAATTCAAGCACAAGACTGGCTGTTAATTCGTTGCCCGGCATTAAGTACTGAGTTTACTTGTCAAAACAGAGTATGGGCATGTCATTATCTGCAGAGATCTAGAATCAGACTCAGAATCAGATTTATGGTCACATACTCCACATACTTCAACTTCAACCAATGAGGTCCACATTTTAATGCACTTGCACATGACTTTGTGCAAGCAATTCAGTGAGTGTTGTCATTTACTTAACTGAATAAATACGACAGTGGTCAAACGAGTAATGGTCACAGGCATATGATGCACAGTCAATACAAAAGGCCCGCGTCTAAAAATAGAATGCAACTACAAGTCAGCTGTACATTTTGCATGCTGCTTGCTTCCCACACACGCAGTTTTCCCCAGCATGTTGGTTCAGCCAAGGCAGCTCTTCTCCAGAACTTCACTACTACAACCTCCCACGCACTCCCTTGAACTGAAGAAAAATAGAACTTGTTGAATTCCTGAAGTCCTCTTTATAATTCACAGACAGTATTTATGCTTTACATTCTTAAAGTACATGCATAGCCATATTGCATAAAGCATACAAGTACTGGACTGACAATGAGCAAAGATGTTACTCCACACACTGGTTGACAGACACCACAACACAAAAGCAATAAGCACCAAGCTAAGCTGACAGAAGGCCTCCATCACCAATAAACTAGTTGGAGGAGACCGACTAATCTTTATCTATAGTGTTGTTTTAAGGCCCTATAACACACTACAACATACACAGGCAACCAGTGTGTTTAGTTACTAGCTAACCAGCTAGCACAAGGCTAAATGCTAGTTTAGAACATATACTTGGTCGAGCGACCCCGAGACACTCAAACAAAAATGACGTGCCAAAATAAGTGTCGACGAGAGACTCATAACAACCAATGTGACAATGTTTTCTATCTAAAAGGATGTCACTGTGGTAGAAAACACGCCATGTGTCATGTTACTGACTGGGTGTGCAAGACAGCTAAAAAGCTCCCGCGAGAAAGGAAAAAAAATAACCCATTTAAAGAAAGTACAACTCTTGACACTATTCGGACTTCTTTCCGTTTGCCCCTTTAACTTACCTTTCTCCTGGTTAAAGGACAGAATTTCCTCCTCCTTGGAAGGATTGGAAACTTGCGTTATTATGGACGTGTGGTCCATTTAGACAGATGGGGGTTATTCCTCTTTGAGTTTCCCGAGTTTGTTTGTATTCCTTCCTCTTCCACTGCCAGCGAAGCCTTTTGATTGCTTCGTTGGCGAGCTTTTAAAAAACGTTCAGGTTACTATTAGCCCACAGAGCTAACAACGGCTAACGTCCGAGGAGGAGGAGGAGGGAGCCAGTTAAGGGTTGGCATTTAGGGCTTTGGGGGAAGAAAAAAAAATCAAAAAGGCAAAAAAAAAAACAATGCTATCGCTTTATCGCGATATCTGCACATTAATTAATCCAAGGACAAAGCGTAAAAAACATAAAAAGAAAAAAACAATCCCAAAAAAAGCCAACGGCGAAACGATTCACAAGTTAGCCAGTTAGCCGCTAAGCTAGCTGCTAGTAGCCAGAAGCTTTTTTAGCTAATGACCGATCCCCGCACACACACACACACACAAATGTGACGAGCGCTCGAGCCGAAAACACCGACGCTCGAGGAGGAGGAGAATTTCAATGGCTCTGAGAAGAAGCAGCCCAGTTACAGACAGGCAGGATCCCGCTCGCTCGCGCCGTACGTCGCTCGAGCGAATCCCCCGTCCGTCCCCCCGCCCCCGAAAAATTACAAATTAAAAAAACAAACAAAAAAACAAAAACAAATGGCTTTATTGTTGTTTATACAACAAACATGCCACGAGACATGTTGATTTATTATATCATGTTATTGCATATTGTTATGCTGTAATTCTGTATGTATAGGCCTAATATTAGCGTAACGCGACTTTCCCCAAACAGACAGACACTAGTCGAATCGAATTATTTATAATAATAATAATAATCATGGCTTATCCTGGGTGGGGGTCCTCCTCGGCCGCCGATGCTCTCCCTCCCTCCCTGATGTGCAACATGGACGCTTTATGTATTTGGACTCGGAGTCGGGTCGGAGACACACACACACACACACACACACACACACACACAGTGACACACACACACACACACGCACACACACACACAAGTGAAAGTGGGAGGTTTCGCTGGCCAATAAGTACTGATATACAAACGAACATTGTAGCTTGTATTTTTATTTGTGTCTTTCAATATGTTTAATATTTTTATTATAGTATTTTTGCGAGCCTTATATAATATTTACATTTGGGTACATTCTTACTTGTTCCCTAATGTTCTTTATTCTATTAACATTTTAATATGTGTATATATATATTCAGTTCATTCATAAGTAATTAAAAATGCACGAAATGTGTGGCTGGGAATATACATTTAAATTAATAACAAACAAATACGTCAAGGTAGTCCCTTCCTTTTGAGGAAAAAGGTCGTTGATGCCATCTAGTGGTGGACGCGTGGAAAGAAATCTTCGAGCATGTCATATGTCTTCACATTTGGCAATGCCCCCCCGGTGCCCACACAGGGGACAGGCCAGACTCGAGAGTAGAAGAATTCAAATATTAAAGTTGATTTTCTTAAAATAAGTGTTAAAAAACTCTATATTGTGATAGTACTCGATTATTGCTAGAGTGTTTGTTCAGTAACAGAGTCTCCATGTCTCTCCAGCTTTTTATTAAACAGAAAATGCATTTTCTGAAACTGAAACGGAAACTGGGATAACACTATTATCCATCCATCCATCTTCAACCGCTTATCCGTAGTCGGGTCACGGGGGCAACAGCTCCACCAGAGACCAAAAAAGATCTAGTCCCCAACACCAACAATTTGTACTAAATACAACCATACTAGAACATACAAAGAACTATACCTATCTCGGCCTAAACATCAGCAGCACAGGTAACTTCAAGCAAGCTGTAAATGACCTGAGGGACAAGGCAAGAAGAGCTTTCTATGCCATCAAAAGAAACATTAAGTTAAACATCCCAATACAAATCTGGCTAAAGATACTAGACTGTTATAGAACCCATTTCCCTCTATGGTTGCGAAGTCTGGGGCCCACTTGCCGATCAAGAACCGGAAAAATGGGATAAACACCAAATTGAAACTCTGTATGCAGAATTCTGCAAATCCATTCTCCGCATCCAACGGAAAACACCAAATAACGCATGCAGAGCAGAATTAGGACGATACCCACTAATTATCAAAACCCAAAAGAGAGCATTGAAATTCTATAAACACCTAAAGGAAAGTGAACCGGACACGCTCCACAAAAAGGCCCCCATTCACACACAGTGAATCCCTGGAAACATGTCCCCTCAGCCAGCTAGTTCTGGGACTGACATAAGCACAACCACCAGACAGAAAACAAACGGGACTACACCAAATCATAAGAAAACTAAAAGAAAGCGATCTCACACACTGGAAAAGATCTACTCAAAACCAGAGCAAAATGGAATGCTATTTAGCTCTAAACATGAGGGAATACACAGTAGCCTAGCAGAATACTTGAGCACATGCAGTAACTGACCCAAAACTAAGGAAAACATGAACTCGATATACTGTAGACTCAGTGAACACAGTCTTGCGATTGAGAAAGGCCGCCATAGGCAGACCTGGCTCCCAAGAGAAGACAGACTGTGCACCCATATCTGTTGGGTGAAGTACAACAATGTGCAAACACAGCAGCGAGATTTGTGAGCTGCTGTGACAGGAGAAGGATATCAAATGGAATACAAGCACCTTAAGGAATACAAACCTACATATGTGTACACTGTTTATCAAAAGTATAAAGCTAACGTATTCTATATGGATGTATATTGTATAACTATCTCTGACAGAAAATGCACAATCTTTTTATAGTTTCACAAGATAGTATTACCCAAAGTGCTAATATAACACAGCTCTGTTTACACCTTTATTTAATTCCTATTTATATCCAATATTTATTTTTGTTCTATTTTGATTGTCTTGTTCCACTTCTGCTTTGGCAATGTAAACGTACGTTTTCTCATGCCAATAAAGCTCCTTTGAATTGAATTGAATTGAGCTCCAGACTTCC